>NC_141161.1:72239588-72443314 GCF_053477565.2 Lygodium microphyllum
TGCATTAGCATCGTTGAATAGCTCTTTGAAATGTCAAATTCCAGGGCTATTATTATCATTTCCTGTTTAAGTACATTTCCTTGTGTTTTGTTTTTCATTTTGACACTTGTCCTGGTTTATTTACGTAGGACCTAATGTACTTGAGTTTTGACGTATGTATTCTTTACAGCAACACATGAGTGAGATGTTCGCTTTTCATGCAACAATGATGTCTAATACACTTGGTACATCCATATTGGTGTTCACTAGAAGTGGGTTTATGGCAATGTTGCTCAGCCATTATCGTCCTGTTGGCACAATATTTGCTTTCACAAACGAGTGAGTACCTCCCTAAGTTATTTATTTTTCCCTGTATTTTCCTGCATATGTGTCATCAACTTACGGGCATGATGTCAGCGGGTAGAACATATGCATCCCTTGTTGACCTCTTGGAGAGGTGGTGCAACAGGGGGTCCACTGGTTGAAAAAAGATCATTGCATGCTTTCACCTTTCCAGATAGGTGCTACTCCTATCCAGGAATGAAAAACTAATGGTGAACACAATGGCTGGTTTCAAGTTATCTGTTGCCAAGGGTTCTTGAGATAGGAGGTTATTTAAGCAGATGTTGGTGCTTTTTGTAGGAAGACGATACAACAGAGGCTAGCCATGTACCGCGGGGTTAGATCGATCATTATGCCATTCTCAGAAGATGGTGAAACAACGTTCTCTGAGGCTTTGGCTCTTCTTCTGGTGTGACAATCTCTCTATACCCCTTCCTCTCTAAAGTTGCAGGATGTATATAATTATGAAGTATCCTTGTGTTACATGGCCTGAGTGAATGTCTCAACTGTATCTTGTGATGCTTTTTAATATGTACGAGGATGGCTGAGCTGGTTTGTGTTGGATGCTTTTAGAAGCGTGGCTTGTTAAAAGCTGGTGAAGAAGTTGCTCTTGTTCAGAGTGGCCGCACACCCATATGGCGCTCAGAGTCTACCCACCATATCCAAGTGAGGAAGGTTGTAGCATAAATGGTGAAGAGACCATTGTATCATAGAATCAGGTAAGGCCATAATAAGATGTTGAGCTTTTCTGGACTGGGGACCATTAATTTGCTATTTATTTATGCATCTCAGTGATGTTGCAAACAAAATCTTGGGAGCTGATAATAGATGGTGATAACCAGTTTTTACAGTAGAAGGCACATTGAAGTTTATACCCTTCTGAAAGGAGTTGGGAGCAATAAATTGGGGGGTTGGCTGATGCTAAGGAGGTCTAGTTTTTGTCATCTATTTTATAGGTTATGACCCTGGAAGAATATTGTAAATTGCGGAGTCCAAAATTTTTTCAAGATTGCAGCATTAAGGAATATTTAGCAATTGGTATTGAGAACTATTGAGTGTGATTGCTTGCCATTCAGCTAGTGTGAGTGATTGTGCCATTTATGTTGGAGATCCATGTCTACTTAAAGGCTGGCATGGTTTAATTTTTCTTGGTGTGTACATGTGGCCTCTTGTGTTTTAAGAGGCTTCTATATATGATAGATATATACAGTTTTACAATGTAAGTTTTCCATTTTCTTTTTGATGCAACTTGAAAAGAACTTGAAAACCGGATCTAACTTAATGTTGAAATATGTGATACAAGATCTCACACACACACACACACACACACGTGTGACACATTAGCATCCATATTGGCGCGCATATTCAATAGAGCAGTATGTGGGTGTTTTTTGACCCCCCAAGTTATAGAACCATCATGATCAAACATGCATTAGCCAAGATATATGGAACTATATTGGAGCATGAGCTTAATGCGCAATCCACCAGCTGCTCCCTCTATGATTGACGATGGAGTTCTATCTGGAGTCATCTTGTGGCTTTATAATGATGCATTCACATGGATACACATCTACCCCACAGCATATGGGCTACTATTGAGGAGATTCACTCATCGTTTAAATGGAGACATAACAGATGAACAGATATCCCAGCAAAGGATAAGATTTACTAGCTCTATGACCAAGAGCTTGAGATGCAAGAGCACTACATATGTAGATGTACATTATACTATGAGATATGGGCATGGTACAATTCTTTCTTTTTTAACGGCTTTGGACCGCCTTGTTATTTTTCAAAGTATGAGGACTATACATGTCTAGGTCTCTTCCTCTTGGAGCTGTAGAGCTATTGAATAGCAGTTTTGCGAGATCAAAGACCAACTCACTTGAAGTGACCTACATAGAGAGCACTGGTAGACTTCTTCCATGCATTAAACCCTACAAACGCTTGCCTAGTACAGACAAAGCCACCTTGCCCAACATCCTCCATACTACATGACAGAGACACTAGACAACCATTTCACTCTATGAAGCCATGTCTACCAAGACAACGATCACAATCAAGGAGGCCACACCAAAGTTAGATTAGAGACATCATTTTGAGACATTAGTGAATCACCACCAAGCACATCAATCCAGTGGTTAGGGACCTTATCATAACTAACATCATGCGTAGAACTTGAGATCAATTGCAGCCTCTAAACATTCTACACATAGAGCTCCAGATATACCTTGTAGCTTCTCATTATCTCCACCATAGTTTCTTAAGTACTTGTTGTTAGACTAGGAGTAACCTTTCATTCTATTGATGAGAATATTATACTTGCATGTGCTCTAGCAATATCTCATTGTGCACTTATCTTCAACATTGTCTCATAAGCCACTTAATTTATTGTGTTATGCATTTTACAAATGAGATGATATTCGATATGAATGTACTTTGGATTATCTCATTGGCTACATTTTCCTTGTGTATACATTACTATGCATTTCTTTCATCTCTCCCTCTCTCTCTCTCATGCCAAAAAAGATTTAGATTAAAACATTAGGATTCCAGCTAGTTGGAGATAATGTAGCCATTTTAGTTATAAGAGTTCAATATTGACACTGTCTGACATTAGACTTTGGCAGTGATGAATTATGGTCTTCTTCTATAGATCAAACCTTACGAACACTATTACCCTAGTAGAGATAAAGCTAACTTGCCAAACACCCTTCATTCCACGTCAAGGAGACATTATACAATCATTTTACTTTATGAAGTTGTCTATACTAGGACCATCATGATCACAATCAAGGAGACCACACCAAAGTCGAGTTAGAGCCATCATTTTGAGACAGTAAAGAATCACAAAGCACATCAATCAAGCGGTTATGAGACATATTGTAGCACATCATGCATAGAGCTTGAGATCAACCATAGAGCTCTATATGTACCTTGTAATTTTGCATAATCTCCATCATATTTCCTTAAATACTTGTGCTAGATTGGGACATCCCTTTTATTCTATTGATGAGAATATATTATACATGCATGCACTCTAGCATTATGTCATACACTTATTCTCAACACTGTCTTAAATGCCAATTAACTTATTAGTATCTACATTTTATTAATGAGATGATATTAGATATGAATGCGCTTTGGTTTATCTCATAGGCCACGTTAGCCTTGTATAGACATTGATATGTATTTCTATCCTCTCTCTCTCTCATGCCAAATAAGATTTAGATTTAAACATTAAGATTCTAGCTAGTTGGAGATCATGTAGGCATTCTAGTAACAAGAGCTTGATACTAACACTATCAAACATAGTCTTTGACAATGATGAATGATGTTCTTCCATAGATCAAACCTTGCTAACACTATTAGTCTAGTAGAGACAAAGCCACCCCACCAAACATTCTCTAGTCCATGTCATGGACACTCTAGACAACCATTTTACTCTATGAAGTCATGTCTACCAGGACCACAATCACAATCAAGGAGGTTACACCAAATTCGCATTAGAGCCATCATTCTGAGACATTAGAGAATCACCACCAAGCAAATCAATCAAGCGGTTAGGACCATATCATAGCTAATATCATGCATAGAACTTGAGATCAATTAAAACCTCCAAACATTCTACACATAAAGCTCTAGATGTACCTTGTAGCTTCTCATAATCTCCACCATAGTTCCTTAAATACTAGTGTTAGATTACGACTTTCCTTTCATTCTATGGATGAGATGATATTATACGCGCATGTATTCTAGCATTATCTAGTTGTACAACTTATTTTCAACATTCTCTCATATGTTGCTTAATTTATTGCTATCTTCATTTTATTGATGAGATGATATTAGATATGAATGTACCTTGGATTATCTCATAGGCCACATGAACCTTATGTAAGCGTTAATATGCATTTCTTTCCTCACACACACACACACACACACACACACACACACACACAAAATAAGTTTTAGCTTAAAACATTAGGATTCTAGCTAGTTGGATATCATGTAGGCATTATAGTAATAAGAGTTCAATGCAGACACTATTCGACATTAGTCTTTGCAATGATGAATTATGCTCTTCATCCATAGATCGAACCTTACATATACTTTCAGCCTAGTAGAAAAAAAATCCACCTTGCCAAACACCATCCATTCCATGTCACGGAGACACTAGAGAACCATTTCTCTATGAATAATGTCTACCAAGACCACGATCACAATCGAGACCACACCAATGTCAGATTAGAGTCGATTTAGAGCCATCATTTTAAGACAACAGTCTTTGACAATGATGAATTATGGTCTTCTTCTATAGACCATAATTTTAAGACAACAGTCTTTGACAGTGATGAATTATGGTCTTCTTCTATAGATCAAACCTACAAACACTATTAGCCTAGTAGAGAAAAAGCCACCCCACCAAACACCCTCCATTCCATATCACAGAGATGCACTAGACAACTATTTCACTCTATGAAGCCATGTCTACTAGGACCACAATCAAAATCAAGGCGGCCACACCAAAGTCAAATGAGAGCCATCATTTTGACGCATTACAGAATTACCAACAAGCACATCAATCAAGCGGTATGGACAATATCACAATTGACATCATTCATAATTTCTCATAATCTCCACCATAGTTCCTTAAATACTTGTGCCCAACTAGGACTTCCCTTTCATTCTATTGATGATATGATATTATACATACATGTACTTTGGCATTGTGTCTTTGTACACTTGTTTTCAACATTGTCGCATATGCCACTTAATTTATTGTTATCTACATTTTGTTAATGAGATGATATTAGATATGAATGTACTTTGGATCATCTCATCGGCCACATTGGGCCACATTGGCCTTGTTTAGACATTAATATGTATTTCTATCCACACACACACACATACACACCCCAAACAAGATTTAGATTAAAACATTAAGATTCTAGCTAGTTGGAGATCATGTAGGCATTCTAGTAACAAGAGCTCGATACTAACACTATTATCCATTATTCTTTGATAGTGATGAATTATGGTCTTCTTCCATAGATCAAACCCTACCAACATTATTAGCCTAATAGAGACAAAGCCACCTCGCTAAACATTATTCATTCCACATCATGGAGACGTACTAGACAACCATTTCACTCTATGAAGCCATGTTTACCAGGACCACAATCAAGGAGGCCACAAAAATTTTGAATTAGATCCATTATTTTGAGATATTAGAAAATCACAACCAAGCACATAAATCGAGCTCTTAAGGACCATATCATAGCTGACATCTTGCATAGAACATGAGATCAATTGAAGCCTCCAAACATTCTACACATAGAGCTCCAAATGTACCTTGTAGATTCTCATAATCTCCACCATAGTTCCTTAAATACTTGTGTTTAACTACGACATTCCTTTCATTCTATTGATGAGATGATATTATACACACATGTACTCTAGCATTATCTAGTTGTACTTATTTTCAACATTCTCTCATGTGCCACTTAATTTATTGTGATCTACATTTTACTGATGATATAATATCAGATATGAATGTACCTTGGGTTATCACATAGGCCACATTAGTCTTGTGTAGACATTACTATGCATCTCTCTCTCTCTCTCTCTCTCTCTCTCTCTCTCTCTCTCTCTCTCTCTCTCTCTCTCTCTCTCTCTCTCTCTCTCTCTCTCTCTCTCTCTCTCTCTCTCTCTCTCTCATGCCAAGTAAGATTTAGATCATAACATTACGATTCTAGCTACTTGGAAATCATCATGTAAGCATTATAGAAACAAGAGCTTGATACATACACTATCATATATTAATCATTGGAATGATGAATTATGGTTTTTGTATGAAGATCAAACCCTACAAATACTTTTAGCCTAGTAGAGAAAAATCCACCTTGCCAAACATCCTCCATTCCACGTGACTGAGACACACTAGACAACGATTTCACTTTATGAACCCATGTCTACCAAGACCATGATCACAATCCAAGAGGCCACACCAAAGTCAAATTAGAGTGATCATTTTGGGACATTAGAGAATCACCACCAAGCATATCAATTAGGCAGTTAGATACCATATCATAGCTAACACTATGCATAGAACTTGACATCAATTGCATCCTCCAAACATTCTTCATATAGAGCTCCATATGTACCTTTTAGCTTCTCATAATCGCCACCATAGTTCCTTAAATACTTGTGTTAGACTATGACTTCCCTCTCATTCTATCAATGAGACGATATTATACACACATGTACTCTAGCATTATCTCGTTGTACACTTATTTTCAACGTTCTCATGTGCCACTTAATTTATTGTTATATACATTTTACTAATGGCATGATATTAGATATGATGTGCCATGGATAATCTCATAGGCCTTCTTGCCCTTGTGTAGAAATTATTACGAATTTCTCCCCTCGCCCCCCCCTCTCTCTCTCTCTCTCTCTCTCTCTCTCTCTCTCTCTCTCTCTCTCTCTCTCTCTCTCTCTCTCTCTCTCTCTCTCTCTCTCTCTCTCTCTCTCTCTCTCTCTCTCTCTCTCTCTCTCTCTCTCAAAGATTTAGATTAAAAATTAGGATTCTAGCTAGTTGGAGATCATGTAGGCATTCTAGTGACAAGAGCTCGATATTAACACCATGAGACATTAGTTTTTGAAAATGATGAATTATGGTCTTCTTCCACAAATCAAAATCTACAAACACTATTAGCCTAGTACAAACAAAGCCACCCTGCTAAACACCCTCCATTTTGCATCATGGAGACACACTAGACAACCATTTCACTCTATGAAGCCATGTCTTCTAGGACCACAATCAAGGAGGCCACATCAAAGTTGCATGAAAACCATCATTTTGAGACATTAGAGAATCACCACCAAGCACATAAATCAAGTTGTTAGGGACCATATCATAGCTGACATCTTGCATAGAACTTGAGATCAATTACAGCCTCCAAACATTCTACACATAGAGCTCCAGATGTACCTTTTAGCTTCTCATAATCTCTGATCTTGTTAGTTTTTGCTGTTGAGTTTTATTTGGAGGTTCACATGGATGTGAGAAATGCTTTTCTTAATGGTGATTTAAAGGAAGAGATATACATGGAGCAACAAGAGGGATTTGTAGTCAAACATAAGGAAAATTTTGCTTGCAGACTTTATCACGCACTCGATGGTGTCAAACAATTTTCATGAGCTTTGTATTAAAAGATTGATCTCCTCCTTACAAAACAAGGTTTTTCCTCAAATACTTGTGTCCAACTAGGACTTTCCTTTCATTCTATTGATGAGACAATATTATACACGCATGTAGTCTAGCATTATCTTGTTGTACACTTATTTTCAACATTGTCTCGTATGCCACTTAATTTGTTGTTATCTACATTTTACTAATGAGATGATATTAGATATGAATGTACTTTGGATTATCCCATAGGCCACGCTGGACTTGTGTGGACATTAATATGCATTTCTTTCCACACGCATGTGTGTGTGCGCGCACACACACATGCCAAATAAGATTTAGATTAAAACATTAGGATTCTAGCTAGTTGGAGATCATGTAGGCATTCTAGTAACAAGAGCTTGATACTGATACTATCAAACATTAATATTTGCCAATGATGAATTATGGTCTTCTTCTAGAGATCAAACCCTACAGAAACTATTATCCAAGTAAAGAAAAAGCCACCCCACCAAACACTCTTTGTTCCGTGTCATGGAGACACACTAGATAACCATTTCACTCTATGAAGCCGTGTCTACGAGGACCACGATCAAAATCAAAGTTGCATTAAAACAATCATTTTGAGACATTAGAGAATCACCACCAAGCACATAAATCAAGCTGTTAGGGACCATATCATAGCTGACATCTTGCATAGAACTTGAGATCAATTATAGCCTCCAAACATTCTACACATAGAACTCCAAATGTACCTTGTAGCTTCTCATAATCTCCGACACGGTTCCTCAAATACTTGTGTCCAACTAGGACTTCCCTTTAATTCTATTAATGAGACAATATTATACATGCATGTAGTCTAGCATTATCTTGGTATTATGGTCTTTTTCCACAAATCAAACCCTACAAACACTATTAGCCTAGTAGAGACAAAGCCTACCCACCAAACACCCTCCATTCCGAGTCATGGAGACACACTAAACAACCAATTTACTTTGTGAACCCATGTCTACTAGGACCACGATCACAATCAAGGAGGCCACATCAAAGTCAGATTAGAGCCATTATTTTGAATCACATGCACCTTGTAGCTTCTCATAATCACCACCATAGTTCTTTAAATAGTTGTGTTCGACTAGGATGTCCCTTTTATGTATTGATGAGGCAATATTATTGCTGCCTTCAATACCAGATATGGTCATTTTGAATTTCTTGTAATGTCTTTCGATCTACTAATGCCCTTGCTATATTTAAGAGATTAATGCAGTATATTTTTCGACTTTATCTTGATGAGTTTGTCCTAGTCTTCTTTGATGACATCCTAACATACTCCAAGAGAGACGAAGACCATGTATGTACTCTACCAATATCTCAATGCACATTCATTTTCAACACTTTCTTATATGCCACTTAATTTATTGTTACCTACATTTTACTAATGAGATTATATTAGATATGAATGTACTTTGGATTATCTCACAGGCCACATTGGCCTTGTGTAGACAATAATATGCATCTCTCTCTCTCTCTCTCTCTCTCTCTCTCTCTCTCTCTCTCTCTCTCTCTCTCTCTCTCTCTCTCTCTCTCTCTCTCTCAGATTTACATTTAATTATTAGGATTCTAGCTAGTTTGAGATCGTGTAGGCATTCTAGTAACAAGAGCTCGATATTGACACTATCAAACATTAGTCTTTGCAATGATGAATTATGGTCTAATCAATCCATAAACAATATAAAGATTTTTTTTTTCAAGTTTTAGATTAAATAGAATGATTTTTAATGGTATGCTATCTTTGGCATTGTGTATATAAGAATACAAAATGTTATACAATTCCCCATATTTTTAGCTTTTCTTATGCCAAGACTTAGCAATTTCATTGGAATGAAGAGGTAACTTTGGGTAATAATCCCTTGCTTGCATTCATACTCTATATTGATGAGTGAATGTTTTTATCACTCAATATAGCTTTGTTCTTGTTTAAGTATTTGCGATATGTAATGAAGGAATTCTAGCCTAGTCACAATATGTGCTCAAGAGTTTCACGAAAAATTACATATTGATTCCTAGCTAGTGGTTTGGTCTAGGGTGACCAACTTGTAGATGCCCTTAACAAGGCTAATGTCTCAATGCTTTGGACTTTATATAAAAGTAATCTCTAAGGATCAATTATGGATATGGATCTTTGTGTCATTTCAAAATATTTGCTAAATATATTTATTCTATGCATTGATGCATTTATTTTAGTTCCCAAGGAGTTAGTCTTCAAAAATTTTTGCTTTTTTTTTTTGCAAAATCCATCTAAGCTTTTGTTAATTTTATTATTAGCTTAACAATAGGTGGATATTTATAAAGTATACTGCATTGCCTCATTGCTTTAGTAAAAGGAACAATTTTACTATGCAATAAAACGTTTTAGGAATTTTATCATGTATGCCTCCCTTGAATCTTCTAATTTCTCAATTTGGCCACTATTTTGACAATTTTATGCTTGAATATGCACCTTATAAGTGCCTTGTAGTTTCCTAACTATAATGTAAGGTGGATGCAATTGATTGGTGGGATAATGGATCCATAGTGCTATTGAGACTTGACTCTTATCATCGTAAATTGGTAGTGCTTCTTCACATGTTGATATATATCTCTTAAGATTGAGAACGTAGCAATTTCAAGCCATGATTGATCATCATTTGGATTTTGGATAGAACCTAGCATGGAAGCAAACAATGACTTGCATGAATAGATTTTGGCCAAAGAAAATCTAAAGACTTGTATATGTAAATTTTTGTCCCATTGCATATAAAATTCATCTAGCTAATCACAACCACTTTAGCATGCCAATGTCCTCCTCTCCACATAATGTTGTAACCCACATAATGTGGGTCTCATACTTGCGCTCACTTTTTATTAATAATCTCAAGCTCAAGGGGTTCACTCATAATTGTAAGTCTATCACATGGGTTCAACAAAAAGAAGTTTATAAATTCCTTTTTTAGACCCTTAAGGGTATCATTATATGGAGATGTCCATAGCTAAATAGGAAAGTGGTTTGTTTAACCTTTGATAAGTTCACAAATAAGGGATTTTTAAGGCCTTCAACAAGCACAATAGTAAGAATTTATGTGTAGTGACTCACAGGAGGTCCCTAGCCATGTAGAATTATGGCTCTAGCAAAGATATCTCTCTTTGTTGATAGTATTAAGCTATGTAGACTTGTGGCTATTTTAGCCTTGTCTTTGCAAGACTGAAGGAGGAGGGTTTGACCTAAAGGGCATCATTGCCTAATTGATCTCTCTCACTAGAATTCCTCCTCATCTGGCCACCAATGGTACTCTATTGGTTAGATAAATAAAGTTAGCACCCCATTGTCTACTCCTATGGGAATGACAAGGCAGGGTTGTCTAGCCTTATGTCATGCTTTGCTACCTATGACTAGAAAAAGTTAAAGATAATGGTTAGAATGCTTCAACTTGAGAAATCTTGTATGAGTGTTATAGCCCATATCTTAGAGAAGGTGCTTGAGATGGTTAATACATATCTTTGTCAATATCTAGTAGGCTTCTCACAAAAGAATTGCCTTAAATGCCTCAATTTTTGTCAACCCTAGAGCTTGGGGTGTAAGCAAGTTGGTGCTCTTAACACATTGGCCAATAACCTTTTAGTGTTGAAGAATCCTTGAAATGCGACTAGTAAGGAAGAATTTAACCTTCTCCCCAAAAGGCCTAGGAGCATTTGGAAATCTTCATCTTTGCTCTCCTTGATCCTTGAAGGGTATTTAAAACTCTACTCCCTATATGTGCTTCACACAATTTCTTTTAATGCTAAAGATTGAACAAGCACCCACACCTCTTAAGAGCAATTATGTGCTCTCACATATCAATTCCTAGGACTATAAATGCAATATTTTGGCCTTGAAGTGATGTAACTTAGGACTCTTGTTGTATGTTGCCTCTATTATGGTCTAAGAGCATCTATGAACTTTTGAGACAAGGGATTCATCCCCTTGCATGTCCTCCACATGATTAAATCTAAAGTGGAAACCTTGAACAATTTTCTAAATTTAGATATGACTAGGTACCCCACTAAAAACACTCTACTTCTAAGCCGTGGGAATCTTTAGAAATCTACTAAGCATGACTAGGGACCCTCTAGAGGGTGGATGTGGGGCAGCAAGGATGATGGATGGTGGGTGTTGATAGCGTACTAAATTGAAGTGAGAAGGAATGTAGAGGCGAGCTCAAGCTCAACCACCAAGACCCATGGACCACTTATTGTTCAAGCATTTCAAGCGAGCACTAATGGCTACTTCTCATATAGCCGATGTGCTATCCATCTCTACAAGTGTAGTGAGCTTACCTTGATGCCCGAGTGAGTTGCTTCTTCCCTCAAGCACTCCAATAGCCCCATGATTTATTATGCAAGCTCAAGTATTCTCAAGCCTCTTCCTCTCTAAGCTCCATCCTCCATAACCATGAGCAATATGAGAGAAAAGAAAAGAAGAAGAAGGAAGGAGATGGTGGAGAGCTTCACCTCCAAGATCCCTCACTCTCACTCCCTCACTCCCTTGCAATCCCTCCCTCAAGCACTCACAAGCTAGCAAGAGAAGAGAAGAGAAGAAGAAGAAGAATCCACTTTGCCACACACCAAAGAATGAGCTCTCATTCACTTTTTGAACTTTATATACAAAACTCTCTTTCCCTTGGGTGGTCATCCCCTTTTTACATGGCCGGCCATAGCTTAGGGCCCTTTTTTCCATTGTTCTCATATCTTCCTAGCTTCCTTCCTACCACCCATCTACCTTTACAATTTGCACGGGTCATGCACTCTTAAAATAAATCATGGTGCGCCTTGCACTCTTTTACAAAAGTTGACTTGCGCTTTTTCTTATGCGCCTCTCCTTGATTTAGGACTTTTTCACACTTCTTGTGTTTCCCGATTTTTCTTGACGTGCCTTCATCCTCCATTTTGCTTTTGCCTTGGCCTTGTCTTCTGCTTTAGATTTTTTGGATTTTCCACCTTGTTCGTCTAAGGGTTAACATTATCCCCCTCCTAGTTGAGTGACAGTCCCATGGCACTTGCTGAGTGGTGAGTTGGATAGTGTTGTTGGGGTAGCCATGTGGCTTTTTGAGTTTGTATACAAGCCATGTTGGGGGGTGTGTTGGAGGGATTTATGGAACCAAAAGGCCCTTGAGTTGGAAATGAACCTTGGTGTTGGAGGGATTTATGGACCTGTTGGAGGAATTTATTGAACTAAAAGGCCCTTGCGTTGGATATGATCCCTAGTCTTGGAGGGATTTATGGAACTGAAAGGCCCTGGAGTTTGAAATGAGCCCTGGTCCTGGAGGGATTTATGGACTTGAAAGGCCTTGGAGTTTGGAATGAGCCTTGGTCTTGGAGGGATTTGTGGACTTGAAAGGCCCTTGCGTTGGATATTATCCCTGGTGCTAGAGGGATTTATGGACCTATTGGCGATCTTGGAGGGATTTGTGGACTTGAAAGGCCCTTGCGTTGGATATGATCCTTGGTGCTGGAGGGAGGCTGGTGGACGGGATCTGGCTTTGAAATTCAAGATAAAGTTGGACAGATCTGTTGTTTGCTCCTCCGTGGGACTGTTGTCTCTGGCGCAGTTTTAAATGAGCTTCTTCATTCACTTTTTGACTGGGGATGTTGCGTCCACCCCTTGCTTTGTTGTGCCTACATGGTGACATGTTGCATAAGATGGGGAGTACATTGCATGGATGATGGGATCTCTGGAGGTGGTGATGGGAGCCTTTATTTGTACCTGGGAAGAAAAGAATGTGCACTACCTAGGGGTGTGTCTACCTTACCGTGGAGTGTGTGGTGCTGGTTCTTGTGGAACTAGGAGATGGGTCTACCTTGGGCAAGCCCTCGCTGGTGTCCCACACTTGAGGACCCAGTTGGTGTATAAGGGAGGTGCGGTGCAGGGGGCTTAGGGTGACAAGTCTAACCGTAGGCGAGTGTTACCTCCCTAGGTGTGTCCTGCCCTTGATGTGCCCTAAGCATGAAGGGGGAAATTAAAATGAGGCTAGGGGATTAGGGATGGAGCCGGCCGATCGGTGCCATTGGACTCACCTAACTTGAGGACCCCTAGGTGCAGTAACTGTGGTCGATGTGCAACTTGCAGTGGCTACATGTGATATCTTTTCCTTTTTCTTTTTTTTTCTCTTCTTTGTTTCTCTCTCCTTTTTTAAAAAAATTATAAAGTTACATAGTCATGACAGAAGTTTGATCTTCGTCATCGGAATGAGGTGGAGAAGGGGGGCTTAATAAATTTATTTAGGAATCAGCAGCTTTGGAGATACCCCTTGAGATTTATGCAGACTTGAAGGGTGGTGGTGGAGAGGAATGGATGATTGCAGTGGGTGAAGTGGCTATCATTCATGTCCTCTAGTAGAGCTAAGCAAAATGAAGGCAATAGAGTAGCTCGCATCATTAGTCGAGCCATCATGTAACTATCTATAGCGTTAGGATCAAAATGACTGGGAGGCCACGCCCCTATGGGGTGGGATCTTGCTTAAGGAGTATCCTAAGCAATCTAAGGTAATTACAAGTAGTAATAAAGGTGGGGTCAGGGCATGAAGAGATTTCGTTAGTGAATTGGTTTAGGGTATCATCCAAGTTTTCTAATGTGAAGACGAGAGCATCTTCATATGTAGTACAATGAGGGTTATAGATTATAGGGAAGTCGTAGCGGCCGTGGACACTAGAGTTAAAATCCACTCCTACCCTTCGAGGGTAGGGCATAAAGGTTGGACCATTCTGCTCGAAGGGTTGAGTGTTGCAAAAGGCCATCCAAGTGTCCCAGTTGGTGTCACATACCCTTCTTCTCCATGTAGGTTGGCATCCGTAGCCAGGCACAGACCTTGGTACTTCAAAAACTTTATTTTGCCAAAATTCGGCATCTTTAGTGGCCCATAATGTGGGGTTCTGTGTTCTCTCCTCTAGCCATTTCTGCCTAAGCCTACTTTCGATGTTAATTACCTCCTCCACCACCTTGATGGGCAAGATCCTATGCAAGGTGGTGGGGAACTGGAAGTTAAAATCAAAGGGGCTTCTGGACGTTTCTTGCCTCTCCTAGATTACAAGGTCGGCGTGGAATCTTGTTGGGGCATTGTCCTCACATGGTGGGATAGGTGCATGGGATGCCCTCACTCCCTTGGCATTCCATTTTCTCCTCATCTCCTCCACTATGTGATTTCTTTTTTCCCTCAATGCCGCCTTTCTCTCTGCCAAAGTGTCTGCGTGTTGCTGCTCTTCAAGCCGCAAGGAAGGAGGTGGTGGGACAAGCTCCTCTTCGCATGGTCCCATTTCAAAGTTCACATCCACCTCTCTTTCCTGGCTTGGCTCTTGCTACTCTCCTTCGATGAACCCGAGTTCATCCACTTCTTGCGAGGTCAGGCCTACCAATAGGAGATAATGGCGTTGCTCTTCCAAGCTTGGGTCGACCCCGCTAGGTTGTGGTGGCATCTGCAATCCTCCTTTCAACGCTCTACGAGCCATTCCCAGTTTCCTTTTCATTGCCTCTATGGACTCTCCCTCTTCTGTTTGGATGACGTCCAGTAGGGTGTCCAAGAAGGTGCATTGCTGGGTCTGGAAGCTCATTTGGGCGACCTATGCTCTACTTTCATCAAGTATTTTTTTTTTCTACTTGAGCAAGATGGCGTACCAAGGCTTTAACTCCTTTTTCGTTCTAATTAGCCCATTCTTATGCCCTTCTGTTCATATCCTCAAGGCTTTCCCCTTGTCTCTGAGCTAGCACTGTCAGTCTGTGTTCTTGGTCTTCCATCTCTGTCCTTAGCTTTTGCTGCTCTTCTTGTGCTGCGGTAGCCTCTTAGGTTAGTTTTTCCATCTCTCTTTCATATATGCGAGCTCTTTTCTCCCTCAGCTCCTCTAGCTCTTCTGTGGCTTTAGTGATTTTCTCCATTTCAGCTTCTAGATATTTGTAGCATGCCACAATCTCTTCATTGTGCTAGACGTCATGTGGCCTCGGTTTCTTCGTTTAAGTGCACCTACCATTCAAATTATGTCTCTTCCTTAGCTTGTAGATGTTCTTTCAGCTCATTGACTTCCCTTTAGGCCATGGCCATTTGATGTGTTCTCTCCAACTAGGATGCAGTCATGGCCTCCTTTTCAGCTTCAAGCTCTATTATCGCAATTGTCTTCTCCTCTTTGGCTTTCTCTAATTGAGAGAGAAGCTCCTTGATGTACTCGTCGTTCTTTGGGCGGCCTCTCTGTTGCGGGGATGGAGATTGTAGAGCTTGCCACCTTTTGCCTCTTAGTGTCTCACCTTGAATCACCATCTACCATAGCCAGCCTTTTGGTTCCTACCAAGGGGGTTCCTTCTCTTGCTCCTTGGCCCATTTCTTTATTCACAAAGTATTGGACCCAAGACATTAGGTTGTTGGCATCCACCTGGGTCATAGAACTGGGAGTGGAGATGGCAGGCATCAGGAGAGTGGGAATGGGGGTGATCGGGTCCTTGCCCTTGCCTTCTTGCACTATAGGTAGCACAAATTCTAGCACATGGGCACACTTAAGCTCGGCCCTTCGTTTCTAATTGGGCTCGCAAGTTTTGGCTCATCATGCCTGGACTACTACTCAATGGACCTGCATGTGGCAAGGGCCACGTCTTCCTCCTTTTTTCTCAACTCCTCCTCCTCCTCTTCCTGCTTTCTCTTTCTTTCATCTTCGGTCTTTTTGGACTCTCTACAGGCCTTTTGCAAGTCTACCTTTTCTTGTTTCCTCCTCTCCTCTTCCTGCTGTTCTTGTGTAATTTTCTTCTTCATCTTCTTAGCCTTTCCTTAGCTAGTTTGCTCTTGTTGTTCCCTTTCTTCTTCTTCCTCACTCAATGTCCTTTCACTAGACTGTGCCTCCTATTCTTCGGGAGGTGCGACCTGCTTGGTGTTTCGTCCACCCCTTCTCCTCCTTCCTGCCCTTGTCCCAAGGCTTCCTTGATAATCGCGGTGATGACCCCTCTGAATCCAATGGTTGCAGCCTTTGAAGACGAGGCTTTCCTTTTAGCTTTAGTGGCAAGAGAATCTCCTCCGGCAGTTTGTCCTCCGATTTTGCTAAGGTCTCAATGGTCTTTCTCACAAAACCGTTGAGGTTCACTTCATCCAATAACCTTGCTGCGATGCTCTCTAGCAGGGGAGATGTTGATGCGGCTCATGATGGTGTTGTATCTTTGACTAGAAAACAACGCATGCACCATTTTGTCTTGGAGTTGGATTTCGGGGTCATGGATATCCGCCAAGCTGATGCCATCGTTGGTGTGGACTTTTTCCTTGTCCATTCCTAGCAAGGCATATACATCTCTTTTTGGCTTCATCTCTACTTTGTTTGCCAAGCTCAATGCCTTTTCCACCAGCTCCGGGGTCAATTCAATCTGCACCTGATGAGTTCCCTCTCCCTCATGCACAGTTACAGTGCCGCGGTTCTTGTGGAAAGTCCTTAAGAACTCTGCACAGTGGAAATAGTCCACCCCTTGGCTTACTACTTCCACATATTTCTGTAGATTGCATTGCTTGATGATCTGCCTCACGACCCGCTCTTCAATGACCACATCTTTTAGGTTGAAGATATGTTGTTGGCACTAAAGGCTCGTGTTTCCACCGAAAGCCCATATTTTGCTTGTTCTTTCTCTGAAAAAGGCAATTTGCTAGCCTTTTCTTGGCCTGCCATGATGGGAGCCTGACATGAAGCCATATTTACCATTAGTGTTTTTTAGAATAATTACAAGCAATAAGAAACGACTACATACTTGGTGAACTTAAATGCTTGAGTGCAGAAGTAGGCTTTTTCCTCCTAGTAGTCTATCGATTTCAAATTTTATTGTCAATTCCTCAGTCACACAAGTTGCTTCGTCCTACCATTGAGATCCCTCATGTGTGCTTTTCCTTTATGGTTTTTCTTATGTATTTGGTTTGATTCACCTTACCTCCCCCTCTGTGAATTGAGAAGAATCCTTCCTAGGATTAAAGGGTTAGAGGATGAAGGGCGTTCAGCACATAATCTTAGTGCTTTACCTTCACATGAGCCAGGAGTAGAAATTTGGATTATACTCGAAATTAGCATAGCTATCCATGTCGAAAGGGCGAATGCCTACATGCGTAATGTAAGTGAGGACACCAAGCAAAAAGTCATCAGAGTCCACTTGACTAGCGACATGCAACTTCTCCTCGGTGAGGATGCAATCTAAATAAGGATGTCCCTCAATGTGTTCTTCCAAGGGTCGGTTACAAATGGAAGTCAATATCCTATAGGAGGTTGGAGCGATATAGGTCAGGTCATATTCAGATGCCTTGATTACGTGTCACTATTCAGTGTTGGTCATTATTTGGCATCCCTCTAACTTCCATTGCAGGTGTAAAGCATACCATTTCCGTAAGGAGGAGTCGTGGGGTCGGTAAGCTGTTTCAACTTCTCAATTTCTTGGTTTGTGGCCATGATTGTATTCTTGCTATATGATGTAATGAGACGCTACTTGATTGCTTGCTCCTGGGATATGTAAGCTGCAATTAACTCCTGAGCTGCTTCGAAAACCTTAACGAATACAAATTTTGACTCCTCCCAAGAGCAAGGGAGTGTTCGTACTTTTGTTGCTATAGGTTCTTCCAAGAGGTCTAAGTCTAATTGATTGTAGCTTTTAGCCAAGGTCATGAAAGTAGCGTCCAAGTATCGAAGGCAAGCAACCAAGTCGTCCTCCGTATTTCCAGCTAAGTCTGTGGCCAAGAACAGAATTGATCGCCGCTCATAAGAGGGTCGAAGGCCAGTGGGTGGGTGAGGCTTGATAGGACTAGAGAGTTCAGCACAGCTAATGGTCGTAGTTGGGTTTGCTCTTTAGGTTGGAGCTTGGCCTCACATTCGATGGGTTTGGTGGTAGCTGTAGTTATCGTGCTACTAGATGCATTTAAGATTTGAGGGGTATCATCAGCGCTAGAACTGGGCATTTTGTTAGTAGCAGGTTATGACTTTGGACGATAGATTGGTCCATGCCCTACTGAGCTAGGCGTGGAGGTTCTATGGACTTAGCGACCTAAGTCTCTTATGTTGTGAGTGTCTCTCGCATGATATTTTATATGGTCACAAGCTTGAGGGTGGCGTTTGTGTAGGGTCTTTGGTTGCTTTGTTGTGAGTGTCTCTGGCATGATGTTTTGTGTGGTCACAAGCTTGAGGGTGGCATTTGTAAGGCCTTGGGGACCCATTGTGACTTGACTGTACATCGGTGTTTATAATTTTGTCTTGGCATCCTAGGTTTCAGGTGCGAATCATTAGCCTTGCAAGGCCATGGGTTGATTTTCCTAGGCGGTGTTCTATGTTTAGGTATCCATTTGAACTGGGGTTCGTGGGCTTCAGCGTTGGTTCGAGTGGGTTGTTGGCATCAAGGCTTGGTAGGTCGAGCCACGACCCCCCTCCTTAGTCTGGACGGTGGGTTCCTCTACCAGTGGCTTTGCGGTCTTAGAAAGAGTCCCGCCGCCGTTGCTGAAAGCTGTAACAATGCGAACGTTGCCCACAGCTAGGTGGATATACTGCGACTAATAGTCGACATTGCAATGGGCTTGCTTCTTAAAAGTTAGTTCTAACAATGATTCTGTGCCTACATTCTTAGTGTTGGGCAACACATAGAATATTATCGGCACACTTTCAGACTTGATAGAAACTGCAACTTTGCACTTTCCTAATAGCGTGTAGGGTTGGCCTCCACAAGGGGTGAGATTAGCATTAGTGGGCTGCAACTGTGGGTTGCCAATTTGGGTCCAATGGTCATGAGTCAAGATATTAAAATCAGCTCCTTCATCAATCAATGCGTTGATGGTGCATGTGTATTTAGTAGTGACCATCATGCGTAGGTAAGCTAGTGGTACTGCTTCCTTATCCTCACCATCCACCTCAGTGATAGTGGCTACTCGTACGTGGATAGGGGGTGCTAGTGTTGGGGGCTCATGCAATGGGTGTGTGGGAGGAAAATACTTCTTTATATGCGACTACCATTGAAGAAGCCTATGCCCTCACCCTCTAGGGTTTTGAGTCCTAAATTGCCAATTCGGTTGATGGTTTGAACCTTAAAAGGTCCTAGCCCCGAAACTTCAATTTGTACTTATGTCCTTTGATTGAGTATAGCAGTACTAAGTCACTCTGTTCGAAGTTGCACTACTTGACATGCTTGTTAAACCATCTTTTGCATCTTGCCTTTTTGCATATGAGCGCATGGGTAGCTGGAAGCCGGGTTTTCATTAAGTGTTCGAGTTCAATCAAGCGTTCCGTCCATATCCCCTTCCCATCCCATCTTTCTTGAAGGGCTATCTCCTAAGGCTTGGTACAAAGAATTCCAAGGGAAGGATTGCCTCTGTGCCATATGTCAATCTAAAGGGGGTCTGCCCTACAGCTGTCTTGTAAGCCGTACGATAGGCCCACAAGGCTGCCATCAGCTTGTTATCCCAATCACTGCATGAAGTAGAGATGACTTTGGTCAGGATGTTTACTAGGATTTTATTTGTTGATTCGGCTTGACCGTTTTCCTGTGGGTAATAAGGCAAGGATTTCCAATGGATGATTAGGAAGGAGGATAGGAGATGAGCTATCACTTCATTGATGAAGTGTGTGTCTTGGTTGCTAACTAGTTCAATGGGGCAACCGAATCGTGAGATCACTTGCTCCTATAGGAACTTAGCAGTGGTCCGAGCATCATTCTTTCTCGTAGCTCACGCTTCTGCCCATTTTGTCAGATAATCGATAGCCACAATGATGTATTTGGCTTGTGAATACTGTACTGCAGGGCTAATGGGTCCGATGAAGTCAATCCCCCATTTCTCGAAGGGTTGTCATGCGATAATTGGGGTTAGCTCCATGTGATCCTTACGAATCGAAGCTTTAGTTCTTTGGCACTCATCACAGTGTTTCACAAGTCGTGCCGCATCTCAAAAGAGGGTGGGCCACCACAGCTGCGACTGCAACACCTTGCGAGCTGTCGTGTCTCCGCTGAAATATCCTCCTGCAATTCTGTCGTGTGCCTTCATCAGCACGTCGTACATCTCGTGCTCACACACGCATCTGCGTAACAACTCATCTTGCCCCAGCTTGTAAAGTTGGCCAACTATCAATTGATAGGATTGGATTTTCAAGATGAGCCGCCTGAGTCGATCCTTTTCCATCGGTCATTTTGGTAGTCCGTGTTCAAGCACTTGAACTATGTCATCTACCCAATATAGCATCATGTCATCTCTAAACAAATCTTTTTTATTGGATAAGTGGAATAAATGCATGTGATGCGCGTCTAGCAGTTTGTCCACAATGCCTTGTCTAGCCGCTTCTCCTGTGGGGATGCGAGACAAATGGTCAGCCATGTAATGTTGTTTTCCTTTATGCACCATCACAGAGAAATCGAACTCCAAAAGTAGAAGAAGCCATCTAGCAGTGCGTCATGTAGCACATGGTTTGTTAACCAAATACAACAAGGCTTGATGGTCAACAAAGAAAGTAAAAGGCATAGCCAGAAGATAATTCCGAAATTTCTTTAAGGCAAACACCGAGGCCAAGCCCTCTCTCTCCGTTGTCGAGTAATTCATTTCAGTCTTAGTGAGTTGTCTACTAGCAAAGCTCACTGGATAGTCCAGGTTGTGTTCACCAAGTTGGCACAACACAACTCCTACAACAAATTTCGAAGCGTCGATGTGCATGTGGAACGTGAGTGTCCAATCTAGGGCTCATAGTATCGGTGCTATGGTTAGAGCCTTTTTTAGTTCCTCATACACGTGTTGGCATTTCTTAGTCCATTTGAATATAATCAACAACTTATATAGAGGCCTAGCAATCAATGCATAGTTTAACACAACCCGTCGATAATACCTTGTATGCCCTAAAAAGCACTGAATATCCTTATAATCAATTGGGGATGGAAGATGGACAATGACCTTGATCTTCAAGAAATTCGTGGCAATGCCATTCTTTGACATCATGTGTCCTAGGACACATCCATGTTTCACCCCAAACTTGGCACTTCAAGGGGTTCAATGAGAGAGGTGGTATAGCTGACATCGTTCAAAGACCGCTTGGAGCTTGTCTAAGTGTTCTCGCCAAGTAGAGTGAATATACAAGTCATCCACGAAGACCTCTAACTCCTTCCTTAGCATGTCTTTGAATATTATACACATCAATCGTTGGAAAGTGGTTGGCGTGTTAGTCAATCCAAAAGGCATGACTATGTAGGCAAAGACTCCCCATTCAGTGGCGAATGCAGTCTTATGCCTATCATTAGGGTGCACTTGCACCTAATTGTATCTAGAGAAACCATCCAAAAAATTGTAGGCCCCTTTGCCAGCCACTCTCTCGAGCATGTGCTCGATGTACGGCAGTGGGTAATTATCTCTCTTTATAGCTGTGTTTACCTTCTTGTAATTGACACACACTCTAATCTTTCCATTATTCTTCAATATGATAACTATGGGGGAAACCCAATTTGTGTGTTTAATTTCATAGATGAATCCTACTCTCATTAGCTTATCGATTTCTTCCTTGACAGCATGGGCATGCTTTGGATTCATGGGATATGGTCATTGTTTCACTGGTATTGCATCATGTGTCATGGGTATATTGTGAGTCACCACACTCGGGTCTATCCCTTTGAACTCTTCTAGGGAGGACCAAGCAAAGATGTCTACATACTCTCGCAAGAGAGTAATGAGACTTGCTTCATCTTGCTCAGTCAAGTCATTGACTATAAAGACAAGTTGTGGGGTCTCCCCCTCCCTGGCTAAATTGACCTCTTTGACCTTGGTGGGTCCCTCGATTGGTTCACTTGCTTGCCCTTGTCGTTTGGCTCGCAGCAAGATCACCACCCTATCTCCCTTCTTGAACTTCGTGAATCGTTTTGGCAGGTATTGCAGTTTTCGTTGTTCTTGTCTCCACATTTCATTGTTCAACATCCGTCGTTCCTCCCTTATCCATCAACGTCGTAGATGGATGGGTAGGTCCCCCTTAGTGCATCTAGTCTTGGGAGGTTGATGTATTTCAGGGTCACTATCTGAGCTGACTTCCAATTCGGAATCAAACTCTCCTTCTTCGCTAGAAGAGGGGCTCTTTCCTGGTGGTCGTAGCTCAAAAGGTGAGTCCATTCATAGCAGTGGTGTGTCACTCGGTTGGACTAGGTCTGCCTGTTCATAGTCGATTGCACCAGTGTGCTCCAACAAAGTTTGATCGCAATCCTTGCATCTAACTCCTTTTTCTACTCTAGGTGCACTCTACTTGCGTGGTCTGGGGTCTACTCATATTTTTTCGATTATACGCCCCTAGTGTCGTACTCTAGAGTATCGATTTCCCTGCTCTCATCACTAAAGTAACAGTAGTCCTCATATTCTTCGTCATAGCTCTCTTTGTCCAATTGCTCCTCATTCTCTTGGTTCTGGAAATTCTCTTCTTGTTGGTCAAGGATTAAGGCCCAATTGTACTTCAAGTTTAAATCGTGTATCTTGGACCATCACCATTCAGGCTCGTCCAAGAGGTCTTCAAGTGGCTTAAGATTCGTTGCTAGATTTCTAACCAACTTGTTGGTTAAGTACCCTAGGATCTCCAGGAGCTCTCGTCTATTGTTTGAGACTTGGAATGCAACAAGGTTGGGTCTTCCACTTAGGCTTCCAGCCATCGTGCAGCAGAGACTGGCATTGAAGGTGTGTCCTTGAACTTGCCAGTTGCTTTGATGGCTTGTTTGTACTCCTCAGTATATTTGAGAATGGTAGGTCGATGGTAGCAAGAACATGCATCCGGTCTCGCTCATCCTCAGGGCATGGGATATACTTGGTAAGGGCCCCATAGGATCCCCTAGTCTGTCTGTCACCCTTCAGCATGGTGGAGATGGCCTCCAAGTTGATAGGTGTAGTCTTCAATGTGTCCATCTCCACTCTTACAGCCTTCGTTCAATTGCCTAAGAAGATAATACTATCGCCTGAATCTTCTATGACTCTCGCGTTACGCATCTAGGGTCGGCCTAGCAGGATGTCATAGTCCACTCCCTTCATGACTATGAAGTCAACCAAGAATTGATTCTTGCAATCTTCACTGGCCATATTTTCAACACTCCGAACAGTTTCACCTTCATTCCGTTAGCCAATGTGACATTAAACCTAGCAATCTCAACCGTGGGTTACCCTAGGTCTGGAGTACTGCATGGCTTAGCACACTCACTCCTACCCCTGTGTCTACAATCCTCTTTCTTGTGGCATCCCCCAGAGCTAGGACTAGAAATATTAGATGCATTTCCATGCCTTCCCAAAAAGCATTGACATGCAAGGATTTAGGCATGGAATGTAGCATCAGACTCGCTATTTGAGTTTCTGCATCGTGCTCAGGCAAGTCTGTGGTAATTGGCTCATTTGGTTCTTCGACCCACTATTCTAGACATAGCATTGGATACTGCCTAAACAAGTCACCCAAGCTTAGTGTTACAGGGGTGGTCACCAAAGTATTGAGGAGGTTGCTAGTCACTTGCCTCTCTCCTAAGTCTATGGTTCTTGGCCAATGCCCTTGATTGTTTTGCCGGCTTGAAGCATTTAGCATTTTTCTAGTTGATTCTACTAGTGGTGTTATTGCCTCTCTTGATTTTGGTCGTGGTAGAGAGATTGCCACACTCATGCTTGAGAGATCATCGATCTCAACTTCTAGTATGGGCTCAGCGTCTTTTAGGTGCTCTTGGGCCTCCTTCACCCATTCTTTCACCTTCTCGATGGCCTTGAGTTGGCATTTCAAGTTGGGGTACTCCCCGACCTTAGCATTTCCCCTTTCAGTCATTCGTGGAGCCGACATTTTCTTCCTCTACGTCAATGACTTTCCTCCCCACAGGTAGTGTTGTGGCACTTTTGATTTAAGGGTGACCTTAGCGTCCGGTCTTTTCTTCCTTTGTCTCTGAGTCTTCTTTCAAACACAGAGATTGCGTCAAGGTTGCTAGGCCTTGGCAATGATATGCCAGCCTGCTTCATCTACGCGCGGGTCATGACATGCAACGAGATAGGAGTGGCCTCTCCATCGAGTGTCTTGACACTGAACAACCCCAACGGAACCGATGGTTTGTTTCCCGAACTAGAGGATGGTCTTCACCTAGGGTAATCAACAAAGAGATGAGTGATTCCACACTCAGCGCGCATCTCAGGTCAGTCTTATCTCTATTTGCTTGCTCCCTCTCAGGGCAGCACGAAGAAATTTGTCCTGGGTGACTGCAATTCCAACACATGATTGGCTCTTGGGTTTGTGCTCCTATGCCTTTGCCTCTCCCCCTCTCTAATGCTATCACAGTCATTGGTTGGTAGTCCATAAGGAGTGTGTTTCCTTCCTCATCATGCGACACGTATGGGTTCCGCTCGTGACCGCTAGGCTTCATCCACATAGTGGACTAGAGTATCACTTGATGGGTGGGTCACATAGGGTCCATGTAGTCTAGGGATACGTCCAGGATTTATTTCCATCCCAAGGATGGGTGCCTTAGCATCATTAGGTGCCATGAGATCCAATGGGACTCCCCTTCCAAAGAAGTTCGATGGCCTGTTTGTAAGGTAGGGTTGACCGTAAGGCTGTGGGTATGGGAGTCTCCGAGATAATCGACAGTGCATGGTGTCATGGTCAAACCTACCAAAATTAGCACAAGCTCGTGACCTAGGTACCTGACAGTTAGTTGGCAAGTTGTTTTCGCCACAATGCACACATTGGACATGTGGGCGTGTTGGTCGTCTCATCATCTCTTGTAATTTGGTTATGTCCATCCTAATCTCTGGTAACTCTTGTCCTGAGTCAGTGCCCTTCCCTTTGTCATGCACTCTTAGGCCTGCTCTCTTACTCGACATTGAGGCCCTCTCGGAACCTCTAGTACTAGAATCTTCTCGATTCAAGCCACTAGAGTTTTTTTCCTTGAGCTGGTTGTCCACTCTAATAGCTTCCTCAAAGACCCTTGCTAGTGCATCTCGCTGCAAGCTCAAGCTGCCGAACAAGGCTTTGTAGAGCTCTTCACCTCGTATACCGCTGATGAATACCGTGGATACCACTCTTTCGGTTCATGGGTTACATAATCTCAAATTTCCTCTTTCTCTCTTTGCTTAACATTCATGAGTCGAACCAACAAGTTATTAGAGTACCTAGGTTTGAAAAATCTCTTAATGGAGAGATTTTTCAAGCCATTGAAATTGGCATGCTCCGCAGCATCTAGACTTGTGTACTAGGTCCCCTTATTGCCTAAGCACAATTCGAAGGCTTGGGAGTGTTGAATAGGATCAGTGAGGCCATTGGCCTCACAGACCTGCTCAAACTACTCCACAAAGTTGTATGGGTTGTCGATTGCTTGGTATTTGTCCAGCTGCTTTACTACCATGGGGATTTTTTATTTGCTCTTAGATCCTTGGTTAACTCCCAACGCTGTTAGCAACGATGTTGCCAATGATGTAGCACTTTGTTCTACGGCCGTGTTATCTAGCAGCCGCTTCGTCAAGAGCTTGCTCAGCATGAGGTCTCCTTCTAGTGCTCTCTCATGATTAGGGCTAGCACTCTCTGGATCTCTCACATTTCTAAGCTCTAGCATAAGTTCATATTTTGCTAATCCTGGCTGTACACGGCTAGGCCTTGCAGAGCCCTACATGCTAGTTTCCTCTCCTCCTCGAGATCTGCTATGATGTCCTCTACAAGTCTACTGCAATACTCTAGCCGGGTTTTCACATCTTGTTTATTCACTAACTACTAGACAACCTCAGGAAAGTCTCCTAGGTCAAGCTCCTCGTTGCTCCTACGGCCTGAGCTACCCTCTTCCATGTCCAAGGCTTTCTATTCTGCCAAATTGTCGATCAAGTTGATAAGGCCGGGTAGATCCACTTCCACAATAGTGCACGTCTGCTTTTTTAGCTGTGTTCCTCACTTGGTTCTACTTTTGGGGATTCAATCACTCGTCCATATCTTTGGGTCTTCTCCTACTTGTGGGTTCCTTCAAGTTCTTAAGTCAGGGTGAGTTCCTTGTTAATTACAACCAGTCCTCAACTTACCACTCTATGAGTGTGCACGTGTGTGTGTTTGTTCCCGTGCACTGTGTAAAATCAGGCTTTTAGCTCTTTTCAAGTGTGCTTTGAGTGATGGAAATCAGAGTGAGTGAGAAAACAAAGTGTGTGCAGCTCCGTCGCTCTTGTCTACGAGTTGACTTGATAGGGTCCTGTTCGGTTCCTAGCTGTTCTCGCTGACTTCTTGGATTCGTTTGTTGCACTATCATGTTTGGCTCGTTCAGGGTCGTGAGTTGGGATCTTGCAATCAGCCCACAACACCAAATATCCTTTCAGACTATTCGGCCACAATTTCTAGGTTTGTAACTACTTGTGAGACGTTTGGTGGGTTCTTCCGGCGTGGTTCATGCTTCTCGGTAGCCGGGGTTCGTCAAATTCCCAAATTTTCCTTCTCAGGCTATGTCCAATTTTGAAAATCAAACGTCTGATATACCATTGTCCGATTCTAAGAATTGGACATGGTCGGGTCCGATTATCACAATCAGACAAGTGTGTCCAATCGAACAGCTCGAGTTGATCCGATTGGGATATGTCCGATTCTCAAAATCGAACAGGGGCACTTGGTTTGATTCGAAGGTATGTCCGATATCAAAAAGGTTTGTTGGTCCGATTCTGGGAATCGAACACTGTGGGAAGCATCCGATTCCATCAGCCGAAGTGCATGTCGATCACATTTTTGCCAAAAATTCTTACTTAAATGTTGCTAGTACTTGCAAGGATTTCTAGGAATCAAGGAGTGTAGGCCAAGGGCATTCTATACCTAGTTCTCACTAAAAGCCCCAATATGCTCCGATCGATCTGGCGTAGACCTGGACCTACAAGCTCTCTCTCCCTCCCTCCCTCACAAAGCTAGAACTATAAATGAGGTTTTCCCTGGTCACCAAGAACCTTAAGGCCTCACTGGCCAGCACCTTAGCCTTCCCAATCACTCCACCTTCAACTCCGAGACATCTGAGCACTCTTTTTTTTCCATTTTTCCCTGTTATTTCCGTGTTTAGGACTATTTTGCAGCAGCGAACTTCAAGCTTCCCACTCTGATTTCTTCTTCCTATCCTACTCTAAATGCGACAAAAATCAAAAGTAGAAATTTAAAAATTCTCATTTGAGAAGCTGAAGTTGTGCTTCATTACAAACTTGCAGGACACGAACACTTGTTGTTATGAAATTGCATATTTAAAGCTATATCTAAAAGAGGGAATAAATCATGTGGGCTCATAAACTTCAATATACCATAGTTCAACATGCAAAAGTAGAATACAATGCAAGCTTTGCTACTCAACCAACAGGACGTGAAGTACATGGTGTTGCAACAACTCATCCATATAAGGAAATCATAAAGCTTTGGAAAGCTTGATTTTTCTCAAATCCTTATGATACCCTTTCCATAAGTGTGGTTGTGTAAGGCACATGCATGTCATGCATCGTGTAGTGGTTGGAGCTTTGTGCTTGAGAAACAAAGGAAGTTAACAAGTTATGGCTAGTCAAAGTTTTGCAATTGGTGAAGTGAGCCAAGTGACAAGACCAACTAAAAGGAGATAGCATTTGCACTAAAAGACAAACTTGATGCTAAGCATCTCTTAGAAAGACTTGAAAAAATTATGGACTAAACCAAAAGCGAAGGCCCATGAAGTTCTTTTTAGAAATAATATTAGTGATGTTGACAAGACCCATAAATTTGCACCTAAAACTATAGATGGGACATGGAATAATCACAATGTGGATAATTGCCTCTAGATCCAACATTGATGAGGCTTTGTCAAGATATATTCATATTTTCCACATGTATACTTCAAGGGTGGAGAACTTGCATAAATTAGTCTATGTGTGAAACGGAGCCATGCTTTATATTAGGGTGGTAGTACAACATGATTGTTAATCAATGCTACAAATGCATGGATGATAAACTGGTTGTGCCAATGCTCACATTTAATAAGTGCTATCAAATCTCCAATAGAGCTAGTTAATTCCCAAGATTCAAAAACATATGTTAGAAGGACAATGTTGGGCATTGGACATTGCATGGTCAAATGGTCATGTGGGTCATGTAATGTGACATGTCTAACTCATATCTGTCGATTGGTCATCAAATGTAGCCACATGATGTACTTCTCAATGATTGTATTGCCAATCATGATTCTATTGTGTTTAGTATTTCTTCTTGCTCTATTTTGTTTGTTTGTCTTCATGATGATCTAATTCACAATATGTTATGCTTGTGTGTTTCATGTGTCGGGGGTGTGGGAAAAATAGTCTATGGTATTATGGCATTTTGTATGTACATGATTACACTTGGAGACCACAATGATCCTTCCCTCACCCATGGTTATGCATACACCATTGCAAAGTCCACTATCACCACCACTTGCCCCAATTTGTGGCCAACATAAGGAGTATGAGTAATAGCACTCAGTCTCACTAGAGCTTGTGACACCTTCAACATGTAGCCTAGGGGCTAACTAGGTCATGCTCACAAACCTCTTGACTATGAGATCAATGGATTGCACCCTCTATCGTATTAATACTCTCTAGCCACTTGTTTCCATCCTCAAGTCCAATAGTGCTTCTCTCTATCCCACCTTTTAAGGCATAATCTCTCCCTCCTATGATGGCTACTATGGTTCTATTTTAAGAGCTAAATTTTTAGAGTTGAATTTAAAGCACAAAAGTGGTTTGAGATCCATAAAAGAGGCATTTTTGGCAAAAAATGAGCAGACTACTAATCGAGGAGCTGGAGTTTTCCTAGGTGCATTTCGGCCACGAGAATCCAATGCAAGTGTTCGTTCATCAATCCCCTATGTATTGGCCGCAAGGTTTGGCGTTATGAAGCAGCTACTTGATCCAAAAGTCAAAAAGCAAGTGATAGATGTTGGGTAATAGATTTTGATACCGGAAAGCCACCATCTAGTTGAATTACAAATCCGAGGTTGTTTGCCCCTCCATTTGGCCTGAAACCACATCTGAATAGTGTGAATGCATGAGGGTCAAACTAGTTTTTTTGTAAGTTATATGTTAATTAGAATTAAAATAAAGCCAAGAAACAAAAATCATGTTGTGAGGAGGAAGCAAGCATAAATTTTTTTTCACCCCGTTTTTTAATGCAAAAAATGGAGATTTGTGACTGTTCAAAACAAGCCTCCTCCTCCTGGTGTTGAGATGTTGCAATTCCACGCTCCATATTGCAAAAGCAGCCACTCTATGAAAAGTTCATATTTCAGTCTTTCTCTCTTGCCATAATCGTTGTTCATATGGGTTGAGAGGATGAGTGCTGGTTTGTGACAAGATGCGAGGAATTGAACAAGCATAAAGGAGGTGTCAGTGGCTATAAAAGAGTGTCAACAGCTTCTCATTTTCAAAATACAATGGGTTATGTATGCAAATTATAGTGTTGGCGTCTTTTATTGAATTTTATGATGAATCTCTCATTCTTATTATTATGAAACTTTATTGGAAATGGGTGAATATGCTTGAATATGTCTAAAATTATAGAACAACTAATCATTTTGAGCAAATCACGTAATGGAAATCAAAATCATAAAACTCACAATACGTGATTTAATAGAAAAATGATAATTTCATGGGTTTTTATGGTTCAAATGATGTTGGAGTTACATTGAATGTAACATTGAATCACAATCTATCTAAGCTTCATAAAATTGAAAATTAAAAAACTAGCAAATTAATATTAAAATAAATAATAAAAATAATGCAAATAGATTTTTTAATGGAAATTTTTAGTTTTCATACGTAAAAATTTTTAATAAACTAGGTATGTATGTGGATATATGGAGAAGGTAGGGCATGGGGATTTTCCTTAGCCTACCTTCATATTTACGTAGAAGTGTGTGTTTACAGCTTTTCTACATGGAAAAAATAACATGAAACACCCTCTTTAACAGCCAGTTCACAATTGCAAAACCTAAACAATAGGGGGGGAAGGGTTGTGAAAAGTTAAGTATCAATCAAATTTTGCTTTCCATGCATATCACGATATATAAGGCTCGCTTCATTTAAGTTTAAAGGGACAATAGCACGAATTGGTCCGGTATTGTTTCCAAACAACACGGAAATACGTTAAAAAGAAAATTATTGAAAGATTGTTTTCACATGACACATTGTCTGATTTGTGGTTAATTTGTTTGAGCACTATATGGCATTACACCTTGCAATTGCATTCTTATACATGGTATCAAGAAAGAGGAAGTCTCCTGGATGTATTGCAATTGGTTGCTAAAACTATTGACCAATGATGAGAGTGTGAGGATCCCTCAGTTGTAGGATAGTATGATTTTCTTTGGGGACTGATTAGGTGAGGAAACAAAAATATCTCCCGGAATGTGTCACTTGGAAAAAGAGTAGGCAATGTTACGATTGTGTTTTATGTTTGAGATGGCACATCCTAGGGCCAATCCGTGGGGTGTGGGAGAGCCCTAGGAGCCACAATGATCAGCTTTGGGGTGCTTTGTATGTGTGTGCGACGAGTGGTTAGCCACATGTGTGTATGGTATACTCCCTTTGTTGGAGTTGGAATGAAAAATTTTGTTGGACTATAAATTGATACAAACACATGATTTAGCTAGATTAGTGTACAGCCTCTAGATGCTCTAGCCACGAGGACGTGAGGGTGGTTTGGTGAGCATAGGAGGCCCCGCTAGAACCCTAGAGCCAGTGTCAGGCCCATTTTTTGTCTTGACATCTTTCCTAAATTTTATGGCAAGCATGATGTAGGTACTTACATCCCGTAGCTTGAGGCAGCTTATGATTTAAACTATCTAGGGTAGGTGGATAATGACTAGTAAGCCAGGTATACATTTTGTGATGTGTGTTTTTGGCAAAAAATTAAAGAAGTTTTTAAATTGACTAACTAAGCCATAAATCCCAAGGTGGTGATTTGGATTTGTATATGCACATGAAGAAAGATAATTGCAATGAAGAGGAGGACCTCAATAAGAACGATGATCCCTCAAAGTCCAAAAGAAAGAACAAGTCTTGAAAATTCTTAGAGGGAACTTGCAAATATGAAGGCCCTTTAGTGTTCCAAGTATAATACTCTTGGATACTTGGTAGTGGATTATGGACTCAAGCAATGATGTTATGGCTTTTGCAAGACTTGTACCATAATATGTACTAGTATAGTGCCCATAGCTCGATGGCCTAAAGTGGTTGGCAAGGCATTGGATGAATGTTTCTGCCAATTAGAATCAACCAAGACCTCTACTGGGGTAGCACTAGCCATATCTTATGCTCAAGAGTATTTCCCTCCCCCTAATGCAATTGAGGATGGTCAAGGACATGACCATGGTCATTGATGATCCCCTCGATTATCCAAAAAACATTATTTCTTCTACATGTAAGAAGGACAATAGCAATATGAGTGTTGAAAGGTAGAGCTCAAGTGGAAGCACACAAGGCAAAGCTAGAGCTATAGTGGATGGAGCAAGAGAGCAAGAGGACACACACCATAGGTAGGAACTCCAATAGTCACAATGTGTGATTGGCCTTCCCTTGTTCAATAGTCACTAAAATAATAAAGAATAAAGTGATGGACATCCACCACGCGTGTAGTATACAAGCGTATTTAATAAATAGTGGGAGGTTGTTGGAGGTAAAAGTGCATGTGCCTAGCCACCCGTGTATTACTACAGTGACAGTACCCATATACTTGTACACTGTAGGTGGCGGGCACCCGCCGTCTCACTGTCACTTCATTCTTATTCTTTTAGTGATATTTGAATAAAAGGAAGGCCGTTCACACATTGTGACTATTGGAGTTCCCACATCTTGTGTGTGTCTCTCTCTCTTGCTCTCGCTCCTTCCACCATACCTCTTACTTCTGCTCGTGTGCTTCCACGTCGGGGTCACTCCCTTCATGGTTTTTTTGTAGTGAATCAAACTTAGACAGTATGGCCCTCTCCCAAGAGTGACTATCACCTCTACACATGGCCTCCTCATAAGTACAAGGCTCACCAAATTTATCACCATAACATAGTCCATAGAGAGTACAAATCGATCAGAGTGATGTATATCTCTAATAGACCTAGGCTGTGGGGCTTGTGCATCCTATCTAACATCATAATTATGGGCCATTAGAACATTAGCTACATGCTATTTATTTGGTTGTATGTTAACATGGCGCTCTTTGTGAAACATCACCCTATGTACCTCAACTATCTACTTAGCATGTTTATGCATCTTCTCCTTATGGAAAACAACATCATGGCTATGAATGACCGTCTGAGCCTGTGAATCCAATAGGTGATAGCCCATCTCATCTGCATTCCCATAACCAAGAAATATGTATTTCACTGACTTAGCATCTAGATGATTGTGTTTGTCCTTGAGGGCATGGCAAAAAGCCTCACATCCAAAGACTCTAAGGTGCATATATGAGAGAGGTTTTCCAGAACATACCTCCTCTGTAACCTAACAACCAATAGCAGTGCGTGGGGATCTGTTTATCAAATGTACAATAGTACCAACTACATTAGTCCAAAAATATTATGGCAGTAAGCTTGTCCAACTAAGCATACTGCAAACTCTTTCCTCAATGGTCTTATTCATGCACTCAACAATATCATTCTAGGATGGAGTGTATGGGGCAATCAACTAACTCTTAGTGCCCCTCTCATCACAATAATACTCAAATGATCTAGAAACATATCTTCATTGTTAGACCTTAGGCATGTTGAAACTAGTTCTCAATAAGAGCAAGCCAACACTGAAAGCTAGATAAGACATCTAATTTTTGCTTAATAGGATATGCTCAAGCCTTATACAAATAATCATCAATGAATGTCACAAAGTACTTTGTGCTACCCAATGACTAACAAGTCATGGGACCACATAGATTAGAATGCATAAGAGCCAAAGGCTCACCCATACTCATAATACTAGACTTCTTATGAGAACTACGTGTCTGGCTACCATAAAGACAATGGTCATAAGAATCAAAACATTTGTAATCAAGAGGTCGAAGATATTGTAAAAAAGGAAGAATTTTCATTCCCTTAAGGACATGTGCCCAAGGTAATGATGCCACAAAGATACATGTGGTATGTAAGCCATAGCCAAAAAACATGGTCAAGGGATCTAAACACAAATAAAGGATAGAAGTAGCCATCCTTGGCACCTCAAGCAAAGAGAAGATTCCTACCTGTAATCTTCCATGCAGAATCACTAAGAGATACATAATAGCCTACATCATCCAACTATCCAATAATAAGAAGGCTATTGGTCAAAGCTAGTACTAACTGAGGGAAACTGCAACCTTACATATGCAATGCCAATAACATCCAATGCCAAGTCATTTCCTAGTCACACAAAACATTTCACCAAGAGATACATAATAGCATACATCATCCAACTATCTAATAAATAGAAAGCTTTTGGTCAAAGCCAATACTACTTGAGGGAAACCGCAACCTTACATCTGCAATGTCAATAACATCCAATGCCAAGTCATTTCCTAGTCACACAAAACATGTCAAACTGTGTGAGAACTGAAACCAACCCCTATGCAAGGCAACATAAGAAGAAGCACCCAAATCAAGCAACTAATAGTAAGAATTGTAGACGAAGTGTCGGTCAAATGAGAAGCATCAAGAGAGAAAGATGCTAAGATGTACTTGTCATCTGACTCTAACAATACAACATTTATCACTTCAATCTTTACATTGGACTTATTAGAGACAATGCCACAATCATCAAACTTTTCTTGCAATTTGCCCTTGTCTTTCTCTTTGCACTTATCATCACATATCTTACATCACTGTAGTTGAATATGACCCTACTTTCCACAATAATGACATATCAAAGAGGACTTATGACCAAAGGACTTATTGCAAGATTGTCTACGAGATAGATATCAAATCCAAGTGCCAAATTTGATTGGATTTGAGCTACATTTGATATAATTGGATTTAAGCTTCAATACCTATAAGTGAGTAAGCTCAAATCCAAGTGCCAAATCATGTCATAACCATATCCGAGCTCATACATCAATGCTAGATATCACCATACACATGTAGCATACCTAAAATACCATATAGGTACAATAGGTACTCAAAGCATGAAGCTCATTATTATATGCTTGTTTCCCAAATTGTTATTATAGTAATAAACACTTCAATGACTAAGCTAATCAAACTCTAATCAACCCAAAAGTCTTTTTAGAACATCAATGCATCATCCAGGCAGCATTGGAAACATTCCCCACAAGCATCAATAAACTATACATATCAAGTACTTATTATCCACTAGAATTGTTCTATTTTGTGTAAAACAAAGAATTGAAAGCTACAAAAAATCATCTCTATGAGTACTTAAATATTTAGCTTTAATTATGCTTTACGTTTCTAGCTATATAACACCAAAACCTGATATTATATGTAAAAGTTATGGCCAAAATACAAAAGTACTATCAAGCTACCATAGATATCCACGACTTCTACAACATGATTTGTATCCACTCAAAATGGATAGAATGGCTGCTTCTTAGCTCAATAAGCATGCTACAAGGCTCAGCTAAATTGCAGAAAGCTCCTTGACAAGCTAGGAGCAAGCTGGAACAAGCCAAGGAGATAAAAGAACTGAAGAGAGTGAGTTTAGAGTGGAAGCATAAGAGCTATGGTGGAAGGAGCAAGAGTAAGAGAGAGAGACACACACAAGATGTGGAAACTCCAATAGTCACAATGTGTGACCAGCCTTCCCTTTATTCAAATGTCACTAAGAGAATAAAGAATGAAGTAACAGTGATGGACACCCACCACCTATAGTGTACAAGTACGCGGATATTGTCAATGTAGTAATACATGGGCGGCAAGGCACAGGTGGGCACATTAATAATAACTTTCAAAAATAAGGCTAAAATGACCAACTTTCAAAAAAAAAATACCAATTAACAATGCAACAACCAAAAATTTTATTTACCCTCCCCCCCCCCAAAAAACCTCCCACTTAAAGGCGAATATGCCTCTAGTGAGGAGAGAACAAGAAAAAGTGACAGTGTAAATGTACATAAGTACAACAAGATGAGGAAAAATGTTATCTCATCCAATACCCATTAACTTTCTAAGGAAAAATGCTCTGCTGAGAGAGCAGATCTACAAGATTTTGGTTAGTTGAGATCTTGACAAGATCAACAAACCTATCCTCAATGACCTCTCTGTGATGAAGTGGTAATGCACCTCAATGTGTTTTTTCTTCACATGGAAGACTGGATTCTTGGCTAACTAGATAGCACTCAAAGAGCTCGAATGTAGTGTAAGGACCACATCAGTAATACCAAGGTCTGCCACCAAAAAACCCACCAACCAGAGGGCCTTCTTGCAAGCCTTAGTGGCCACAACATATTGGGCCTCGATAGTAGAGAGGACCATGCATTTTTTAACCCTAGACATCCAAGAAATAGCACCTCTAGCAAAGGTGAAGACATAGCTAGAGGTAAACTTTCTACTGTCTACATGTCTTGCATAATCAGAGTCAGTGTACCCCACAACTCCTATATCCTAGCCACCACATAGCTGTTGTGCCCTTCAAGTACTGCATGATACCCTTGACGGCATCCCAATGTTGTATGCCAGCAGGCATAGCCATATAGAGTGCCACAACTCCCATTGCAAATGCTATGTCAGGATGATTGATTATCATGGCATGTATCAAATTGTTCACACCGGATGCATAAGGGAACTTGGCCATCTCGGCCTTCTACTCATCAGGACTGTGGACAATTGGCCTGACTAACCTTCACATGAGAAGGTAGAGGATAGCCAATAGGCTTACCATCTTGCATACAAAACCACTTAAGGATTTTTTGGATATACTCCTTTTGTGACAGATAAAGGGGCTCCTTAGAGCGATCGCGCATGATGAGCATACCAAGAATATGCGAGGCATGTCCCATGTCCTTCATCTCAAAGCTCTTTTTGAGATGAGCTTTCAAGGCATCCAACTCATTTAGAGCTCTCCCAGAAATAAGCATATCATCCACATAGAGTATCAAAATCATAAGGCTACCATCATAAGCATATATCTATAGCACTATGGCTATATCCATGTTAATGCATAAAAGCATCAAACTTGTGGTGCCATTTCCTAGGTACCTGCTTAAGGCCATAAAGACTCTTTCTCAACTTGCACACTAGGTGTTCCCTACCTTTTTCTTCAAAGTCATTTGGTTGTTGCATATAGATCTCATCATGCAAGTCCCCATGTAGAAAAGTTACCTTTACATCTACTTGAGTGGCCAATAAATAAATAATCCTTGCGTACCAAAAGCACTCTTTAAATAATAACATTTTCACTTAATAATCTACTGCACCAAGCACAAATCAAATTAGTCCTTGTCATTTAACTACCAAAACATAAGCAACCAGTATTACATGTAGGCCTACACATGATAAGTTACAATCAAGGATCACTAAAAGGATTGACAAAGCTTCAACATAGTGGTTTCTTACCTTAGAGAGTAGGATTGGTCCTTGCACTATTGCCAAGGTGAAAGAGACATTTTCAAAGTTCTCTTTGACAAGTCTCCTCCTTCTCAAGCCCACATTTACAGTAGTCTATGTGTTCCACCTCTAACAGGATACCCTCCAAGATACCTTAATAGGGTCTTCAATGTAAAAAGAGGAAACTATGCATTATTCTTTGAGAGCTTGTGATGGAAAATAGTAAACTTTGATCAGATAAGGTCTTTGATATAATGGCCTAAGGCAGAGTCCTTGCCTAAACCTCCCTTCGGTTTACTGGCTGCACAATCTATGAATCCATCCTCATATACAAAAAGCTAAAAAATAGCAAAAATTGCGAGTGAATTATAGTAAAATTCATATGGAAATCAATGTGGTATCCAAATGAACATAGCATGTGAAACAAACCTTCTAATCTTCATCTGAAACTAGCAACTTCTCACTCCATATCTAGATCCTTGATTGGATGATCTATAAAGACTTAGGAATCAGTTCCTTGTTTGATCTACCCAAGTGAGATATATTCAATTTTTCCTATGTTACTTTGAGCTCTTTCTCCAAAGGGATGGTTGACTCATATCGGAGTGTGTCTTTGTATATCAAGGTCAAAGTCTTTGTTGCAGAGAAGTATTCTATGTCTTTAACATTTAAATCCACAAGTTGATACTTATCCAATCTGGAACAATAAATTCAATATATATTTTATGATTCTATGCAATAATGGCTAGGTAGTAGTCCTCCTTGATGTTAAAAAGGGTTTGGATATCAATCAAGAGAACAATACTACCTTTCACCAATAGGGAAGGTGGGCAGTAGAGTTGTATGAGCTTCACCATCATCCTCCTTAACCTCTTACTTGCATCAACCAAACCCACCTCTATGTTATCCTTTCTCAAAGCTTCAACATCCAATTGACCACTTTGCTCTCACTAGCCAAATTTACTTGCTAGAAAACCTCTTGCACCTCATCAATCTCCACTTTAACAAATTGTTGTATATCTTCTAGGTCCTCGACAGGCTCTTTCCCTTCATTTCCTAGCAACACACACAAAAAGGAAATGGACCCATGAAAGTACTCCACAACACGGCACTTCTGGTTGTGTGTAGGGCACTATAAATTTGTCTTCTTCATGCCCTCAAGAACCCTCAACATTGCCATATTAAACCTCTTCCTTTTAGGGGATTTTTGGGAAGGACATCATTAATATGAATCTACAAGGCCCTTAATAAGAACCTCTCCAATATATGTCCACTCCACAAAAGTGGATGCTTGCTCCTCAAGGTATACTTATGTGGCCCTAATCCATTCCTCCACAAATGCAGTAATGGAAAACACATTGGACACCTATGATATAGCAAATGCTATTGTCACACTCAAGAAACAAAATCTAAAAGCAGTTCATTAATGGTGTCTTCACTCCTCACTGGCTCTTAAGACTCCACAACATGTTGCACTACACAATACGCACAGGCGGGGATTCCCAAAAATCTCAAGGTCCCCCCTTTGCATTGTATAGATCACTACCCAAGGCTCACACAATCGAGCTTCCCCTCTAGTTATGTGGATGCAAAATATCGAGTCCTCATAACCGGAGGATGCACAACATGAGGGGGATGCAAAATCTTGAGAGCTGTCCCCTCCCCTCACTCATGTTGTCAAGATCACCCTCTCAAGACTCACACAATGCCCCACACAACATGAAGGGGAGAAATGCAAGGTGGTGTCCTTTAAAAATCTGGAGTCACACAATGGGTGGGTGGGTGGGGGGGGGGGGGGGGGGGGGGGGGGGGTGCTGCTCTCAATATTCCCCCTCAACAAGAGTCACACAATGTGAGGGGGAAGCCTCATGATTTTGCAATCCCCGCCACCCCCTCGCATTGTGCAGATTAGACCTCTTTCATTCGGTTTCTCCAATTTTTTCTATTTTCACCCGTTTTTGAAGTTCTAAATTGGCCTTTGTATTTTTTTAATAGAAATTCTTAGACAAAGTAGACTACAACACTAGTATCCTTGAGAGACCCTTAGATTGCATGGTAGACATCAACCTCCTCTAGGCAATGTGCAGAGGCAGGGATCTAGTTCTGCAAAGAGCATATCTGCATCGCAAGTGAGAGCTTGATGGAAGAGACACTAGCAACACAATTCTATCCTCAAGGAGCTAAAGAGGCTTATGGTCCCTTGCCATTACCAAGCTACCATTCACCAGGGTTTTGAAAGATATATGTGAAAGGAGAAATCTAGGGAGTCCACCAATATTTCTCCCCTATATGAAGTTGTGGAAGACTTTATGACGAAGTTCTTCCAAGGTGCACACATTTTGGCAACTCAAGTGCAAGGATCACAATTATGCAAAGATACTTCACATCCCTTAGGCTTCTCAAATTTAGATACAACAAACTATTGAGCCGTGATGGCATTACGGCAAAAAAATGAAGGGAATTCTAGAGATCCCTCCTCTCAAAAAGAGCAAGAAGATGAAGTTAAATGATGTTACAAAAGAAGCCTCACATTCCCACTAGACAAGGCTAAATGCTTAGAGGATAACCCATAAAGAAAGTAAGATGTGTGAGACAGAGGTGAAGAAGATTAGCAAAAGACACATTAGCGTGCATGAAGACAACCGTGAGGCCCTAAAGATGCTCGGTCCATCTTTTGATACTATACTACCTCTAAGAGGGCCACACTAGCAGAGCAAAAACTAAGTGTTCTTTCACTTTAGTGAGTATATTAGTGCCTTTCACTTTAGTAAGAGGATATTCTATTCCTTCTAGATCTCCATAAGGAGATTAACGATCATGTGATGAATATCATCTTAAGGTATATTGTTAAGTTATAATACGTCAAAAATTTTGCATGTTTTTTTGTAAGAAAGATGGCTTGAAACTTATTGTTGATTCCTCATAGACGTTCCCCTACCCATGGCATTGATTTAGGAGAGAATATCCATTGTGGGCATGTCTCCATGGTACAGATAGTATAATTTGGATCTCATATAATTGAAATTATGATCTCATATAGTATCTTGTAATGGTACACTATGAAAGATAATGAACTCTTTTGTATGTTTCTTCTACTATATCTCAAATCTATTTTGTGGTAATTTTGTTGTCCTCCTTGCCTTGTGGATCTCATTTGAACCTGATAGTGTTCAACATACCAAGGAGATACTTTTTTGTGAATTCAACATACGATAACTATGATAATGTGAAGAAGTAAGTTCCTTAAGCCCATGAGAGGGAGAGTGGGAGAAAGAGAGAAGGGCACTAATATTGTTTTCCTTTACCAAAAAAGTTTTGTTAAAAAACTTATCAAAGGCTTTGAGGCTATCACTCGACACCATGAAATACTAAAGGATACATGCATAATCAATCGCAACATGCCAGAGCGAGGTGACAACCACAATTGTGGGGTGGAGGGTTTGCTACAATGCCAAACTGCCCGTAGAGCATCTATTCAGGCTCCAAACAAGGGATGTAAGTTTAGTATTTCTTAATTCAACCTAGTGTAGTATTAATGACTTTATACTTAGCCTCATTTTGTATAATTTATGTAGGGTGATCACTTTGCAAATTACACACAGGGCAACCTTCTTCTGTTTAGAATAGAGATGGTTAACAATTTGATCAATTGGCCAACGCATAAAAACCTTTCCATTCCACTTGCCTATGTGTATCTAGTGCCATGCCCAACACCCAAAGAAGTCAAAAGACCAAAACCCCATCCAAATTCCATAGAATTGGATGATGTGGAGTTAACTGACGTAGCAGAAGACACCTGTGATTCTTTAGAGACTTCAGATACAAAGAGAATGCAAAGATTATAAATATGCCAAAATTTAATATTCAAAACAAAAATGTTCTTCTTGTATATAAAACAAAGCTTTGTAATTAAATTACAATCGTTGGCAATGGAATTCAAATTATTTTTGTATGATTTTTTGTCATTTTTTCGACTATTGCATTTGTATTTCTATCGAATATGTTGTAGCAAGAGGAAAACTTGTTTTGTGAGAATATCCTTATGTAAAGTATTCTTTTTTTCTTCAAAACACCTATACACAAGGTTCACCGTGTGATTAACATTATTAGCAAATAAGGAAGCATGTGTCTTAGACAATGCAACAAAGTTTTGGATTGCATATTCTATTTATCTTATAGCCATTGTACTTGAATGAATAAGCAATAGGGACACTTAGGTCCTTATTTACTAGGTCCACTTGCACTTGACGTAAAGAGACATTTTCCCTTACTTTGAGTGTCATTAAGAGCTCACTCTCTAACTAAACATCTAACATCATCATAGAATTATCAATGTCATTTTGTAAGTCTTGATATATTGCTACAATTTTTCCATCCACATAATGCAATCTCATGTAATAGAAAGTCTAAATAAAATTTTGTGATGCCATTATATATTAACATAGAATGGACTTCCATTGCAATTTGGATATAATCCCACACACTTCTTTTGTATCCCAACTTTGACCTAGGATGTCCATGCATTTCATCAATTTGCATATGAAAATTGATCATGTTTTTCGAACTTCTTGATCATAAGAGAAGTCCACAGAAACATATAATTGCATAAAGATTGTGATGTTTACTTGCTCACTCACTACATTAGGTCGTCGATATATTTAAATATTTACATAAAACTTTAGACTAAAATATTCACATATTTTCGATGTTCTAGAATTGACCACTTTGCACTATCTAGAGCTGGAAGTGGAAGAGGCTTGAGAGATCCATATTTTGCCATGCTTGACGGTGCATTGTAAAATTTGTCATAAAAGAAAACCTTGTTCTCAACCAATGACCTTTTTGAGGTTGCTTTGTACAACTGCTAGCTAATAGAGCTATGAAATGCATCAAAGATTCCAACTATACTTTTGATAAGTTGCCAATTTTTTAGGCTTGGTGGATGTATATCTGTAAACATATAAAAAATTCAACAATTTCCTAAAGCACAAAACCCAATTTGAAGCCTATTAAAATATTTTTAACTTATATTTTGGTCTATGAAATTGCATATTAATGGGCCCATTTTGTAAGCCATTCTGAGTGCATATATGCATGTTGTATAAGCACATCCTCGATTTTTTTTCGTAGTCCTTTGAGCTAGAAATCCTTGGCTTGCTCCTTATAAGTGTGAATGAATTCATTTCCATGTCTTCTCCTCTTCTTTATCTACAACATAACCCAAGAATCAAGAGAGATGATAGTATGAATCTACCTATTGTTTTCAAGATCAAAATTGTTGTATATTGTGATTGTTTTGATTAAAGAGGAAGGATGCTGAGGACATAAATCTTCCATTGAAATAGAAGATGAAGCAAAAGAAGATGTTGAGTAAAAAGAAGGAATAGCAAATCCTGTACAAAAATGAAATGTATGCACTTTACTAAATTGTTTGAGATTTTCAAGAAAAAGAGAGGGATACTACAATGGAGGGAAAATGTTTGGATGTAGTATTCAAGAATTTTGAGAAAACAACTAGAGACTGTAAAGTTATGCAGGACTAACAAGAAATTTCTCCATCTAATATCTTTAATTGTACCAATATCTCTTATATTTTGTGTCTCCACAAATTTATGCTCTGAAAATACCTAAAAATGATTTATATCAAAAATATTTAGATATAATATAAAGACTTCTAATTGAAAAACCCTAATTTTAGTGTAATAGTAGCTCTCCCCCTATAGATTTAAGAGGTTCTAAGGCCCAAACTTGAGTCTAAATCTCCCATAATGTAAGTGGAAGCCACAACCCTAACCCTTGTGCTCGTTGTTGTTGTTGTTGTTGTTGTTGTTGTTGTGTGCGCATAAGGGACCACTATGGAGAAGCTCTTCTCTACGCTCTTCTTCTAATTATCGATCTCTGCCTTCTATTCTTTCACAATGGAGCTTCTTCCACAATGGAGCTTCTTCATATGAATACGAAGGATTCGAGGTAGTGATGCAAGAAGTACACTACTTGAATCATGGAACGATCTACAAGTTCCATTTGTCAAACTACGATGTTGGTTGAATATAAGTAAATGAGTGCACTACAATGCCAATTAGAGACACTTGGTTAGTTTGAAGAAAGAGTATGAACCAAGTAGGTGACATGTAGTTGAGCCAAGGTAAGTTGAAGCTCCTAAAGGAATAATAGTTATGTTCAATGTCTTATTATTGAGTGCTCTTGGAGACCAACAAAAGAGAAGAAGATACAAAAGATGAGTACACCACCATAAAATAGACTAGTGCAATCCAAGGGGAAAACTTTCTTAAGAGTGGAGAAAACTTGGGTGGTTATAATGGATACATACCACTACCGTAGTATATGCTGAAAGAACGTGATGTTATTTTAGATTTTTCTTTAATATATAATTTTTTGTTGTGTAAATTAAAATATTATGGATTTTATAGTTGAAATTATTGTCACTAATTAGCCTAGTAGAACCTGAATTGCATCATGACAATTATGCAAGCAAGGCAATCTGATTACAAAGCTCAACGAATATGATAATGAATTGATTTTTTATCACGGATGTTTAAAGTATGCAACTTTGTACATTTGTGCCACCACACACACACACACACACTCTCTCTCTCTCTCTCTCTCTCTCTCTCTCTCTCTCTCTCTCTCTCTCTCTCTCTCTCTCTCTCTCTCTCTCTCTCTCTCTCTCTCTCTCTCTCTCTCAATGTATTTTTAAAGTATATTTGACCAAATTATACCTCTTTTGGGGCCCTTTTTTTAAAGTGAGAGAGGAGGTTATTTTATGCATATTACTAAATAATATCACATTTTAGTTCATTTACATCACAAATGCAAATGATGCATATTAAAATTAGCATCTTCATTTATTTCTATAATCACAAATTTTAACTTTCCAAGGACATCTTGGCTTTATGAATAAAGTACTAATTTCCTTTGCCATTTTCAAGTGGTATACTCAAAGATACTTTATTGATAAAGGCATTCAAATATTTTTCATTTTTCTATGTATGTGATACATAAATGTACAAACCATATTTCCCCAAACATACCATACCTAAAAGAGAAGACTAAGATTTTTCTTTTAGAACATCTCAACTATTAAGAATGTTACGGTTAACATGGCACATAGGATATAGGCTATGAAGACAAATATTGACTTATGAGAGGGGGGGAGCTTGAAGACAAGTGTTGCCCAAGAGAGGGAAGAGCCAAGAAAATGGGGCAAATGCCAAATAAGAAGGTATCCTTGTGAAAAAGGCTTTCAAGGAACAATAAGAATCCCCAATTGGCATTAAGGGTCTAAAAATACATGGGATCCCAAGGAATCTAGGGTAGAAACAAATCAAATTTTTAGGTTTATTCCACTCAATTTATATTTCGCTTGGGAAGTTTTGTTTTTGTAAACACATAATGGCTTCAATGAATTAAATGTTTACATGGCTTTAAATGCTTGCTCAAACATTTTGCAAGTAATGTTATATTAGAGCAAGTTTTTGCTGAATTTTTCTTTTACTCAAAAATTCTCATTTAGACCTCCATTTCGCTCTCATAGTTTTTTAAGAAAATTTTGATATTTTAGGGTTATTTTTACGTGTTACCTTTTATATATAGATTTTTTTGAAATTTCAATAATTTAAGAGCAAGAGATATCTAATTGTATCTTAATAGGATAAGACATATATACTAGTTCTTTAAAACAAAATGCTATATTACTATGAAGTCATTTGGTTTACATAATCTTTTGTAATTATCTTGTATACCTAACCATTTGAAAGAAAAAAAAGAAAGCATTTATTTTCTATTCTTATTTGAATAATAAAAGTTTAAACTTCTCTCCACTATAAAGTACCATACATTTAAATCCACAACAGACATGCAAGAATCATGGAAAGAAACATTGCACACTAAATTCTCATTTTGTCTCCTAAACTTTCGTAGGTTCTGACTTAGAAGAAGAGACACTTGCAATAGCCATACTAACCTCTTTCTTCTTGGCCTCTTTCACAACATGTTTAAGATAATCCTTTATGAGATGACATTTTACCTTAGAATACCTACAAAACATCTAACTCCCTTTTTTTTAATCATCCTCCCTTCTTTGAACATCATTTGTTGATTTTTGCTTACTAGCAGAATTTCTTTACCTTTCTAACTAGCCATAAAAGCTTGGTTTGCAACACTCGTAATAAATATATTTTACCTAGATTATTATCCTTGCAATAAAAAAGAAACTAACTTATCAATTGACAAAACATTTAGCTTTCATTTCATCATCAAATGAAAAGTAGATGCAAATTTTTTATAAAAATCAAGAAAACCCCTTAAGAACAATCTACACAAGTGAACTGTCTGGCAAAATCTCATCAACTACAGTAATCAATTGCTCCTTAAGATCTTTTACCTTTGTCAAAAAACTTTCAATGGATTTGCCTTCATCCATATGTTCATTCTCCAACTGCTTATACAAGAAAGCAACACAACCCTCATTTCTACCTTGATACAAATGTGCATTTATCCCAAGCATCCTTGGCTATCATACATGAGTAAATATATGGGATCATGGTACATTTAACAAACAATGCAATCAAAGCATAAGCCTCTACATCTCTACATCCAATGAATCTACTTATGAGCAGGTGGTGGTGGTGCTCTAGCATTAATTGGACCAAAAGTATAACTTGCAACATTGTAAATAGCACTTACTTTTATTGTTCCTAATACACTTACAATTTTCGTAACACCATCAAGACATCTTCCAATTCCATGCACAATATTCGAAAGCCCCTTTCCAACCAATATATGATGCATTATATAAACTTACAACGAATTGTTCCATCCAACTAGTCCTCAACAACCAACATACACAATAGGTCATTGTTGTCAACCGTGGCCATTGATTATACTTCATACAAAAGTTACATGCCTAGAGAAAAATGACATATACTATATAGCACAATATAAAGGAGATTGTAAGAGCCCTTACCTATTGAATTGATTGTCAAAAATTATATTTTTTTAAAAATAGGCTATACAAAATTGCTAGTAATTGAGTGTTGACTTTGCCCAAGAGGTCAAACCCCACTCTAATACCAATTGTTAGATTTACGATTGTAAGAATACAAGTACACAACTTGGGGAAGCAACTTGAGAGAGCACAACTCCAAAGTGTGTTGAGAGGAATCGATAGAGAAGATTTACAAAACTAAGTATACCCTAAAATAAATGCACATATGGTAACAATCTAAGACAAAGCCTTGATCCACTCTACCATCTTGCCATGGAACCACTTGCAAGTAGACTTCAAGTGGCCAGATCTTAAAAGTTTAACTTGTTGCTTAGTGGATGGTTGCATGTTGCCTATAAGCCTATGTATGTGGAAAGCCTCACTGCCTGCATCATGTCACATCCATCCTTCCCATTCAATGCCCTCATCCTTACCTACCATCTTCCTTGTGCTCTTAATATCTATATTAGGGAATGAACTTGACCTATTGCAACCAACCATGTAAAAGAACATTTGCGATTTTTGAATAAACATCTGGACATGGGAACTAAAATGGCACATGAATAGCTCAAACTAATAATTTTTAAATGTAAAGCCATTGTATTGATTTATGTGAGGATGAGGAGAAAAAGTAGACACTATAATTTTTTCATAGAGAAGAATAGCTCTTCAAAAATTCTACATATATAACATTTTTCAATGGGAAAATAAGAAATGACCCCCCAAAATGCATCCATTATACATTTCAAAAATATTTTCAAGCTAATGAATCACAAACTACATGGTGTTTGGAGTAGGTGATGCTGCTGATTAAATTTGATGTATTTAGTGGGGATAATTTTTATCTTATAAATGCAGTAAAAAATGGTGGCTGCATCTAATAGGTGCATGTCTGAAACTGTGCATGCAATAAATGAGTCCAGAATGCTACTCAGATGTCTCTTTGGCTGTTAAAAGACGGGCTTGAAGATCAAGAAGTGATTAATGTTTCGTTAGTGATTTGGTGCCTGTTAGTGCAACCCAAAAAAATGAGGGGAAATATGTTGTTGAATTCATCGTCTAGAGGTGCAGAGAAATAAACTTTTTACGCTTTTGAATAATGTTTCTCTTGGGTCAACTCCTGATGGGAAAAAGCAGTTAAACTGGACACACACATTACACTGAATATCGCAAAATTGGAAAAGTGATTTCCAGAAGGGTGTGCTCTTCCCCAGTGGCCTGGAAACTGCAGTCAATGCATTACAAACCTTATTTTTTTGCTAATACGAATGCTGATATGCAGTTGAACCGTGTGAGTGATGAAATTAAAGGTTTTGTTGTACATCAGGATGCTCAGCTGAAACAGGTCAAGCTGCTTCAGGAGCAGACTACAATGTTGGAAGTGTAGCCTGCAGGCACTTTGAAAAGAAGCAGAAGATAAGATCGCTACTGACCTTGACAGCATGAATTACAGCAACAGTTGAATAGAGAGTCTGGTCCTACATGTAGATATGCTGCTTAAAAAGATCTCCAGTCTCTAATGTGTACATCGAGCAATCAATGTAACCAACCCACTACATGTAATAAAAATGAGCCACACAAAATATGAGTTCCGAAACTTGTGAACACTCTCTGGTACCATCAACTCTATGCATTCGTATTTCAGAAATCAAAAGACCATTACTAACATAAAGACTGCTATCTGGGTGAAACTTCATCTTGCATCTGTGACTTCATTATTATGAATCCACGTTACCCAACAACAGTAAGTACCATGCCAGATAAACAGGTGATAGATAATAGCCACAAGAAGAAGAGGCGATAGAAAAGCTGCAGGCTTTCAGAAGCTCATAGGATATTCTGTCAAAGTGGTATTTGTAGACTTCTATGTCCTGACTGTTTGTTTTTTCCAATGTACAAGTGAAATGATTCAGGATATATTGTTGATTCTGCAAGATAATGTACATATCTTTAATGTGAACTTTTGTTTTGGCTTAAGACTCATTTACATCTGAAGCCGTGGCAAATGGAAAGCCACACTATCAGGATGAATAGAAAAGTGATACCAAACACTGCGAGCTTTATTTTGAGGCCCTGCAGCCACATCTTTCTTCGCAACTGTCTGCCATGACGCTGAAAGCTATCAGCCTGCTCAGACAGACATTGTGATTATTGAACATAAAGTAGAGTAAGACAAACAAGAAGCGGATATTGCACTATCCCAGTTTCAATTACATGCATGTATCAGGTCAATGACTGATTACCATGCAAAAACAGGCACACAAATATGGAACACATTTATAAGAATTACTTGACCAACCTGAAAGCGAAGGTTCTCAGTTTTGTCAATCAAAAGCTCTATCTTTTCGCCTCGATCCAAAATCTGACAGGAAAATCATTTTTTAGAAGCAGAGCCTGAGATTTGAAGCACAGATAAAACTAGACAACAGCCTCTGCTTTATGTGCATAACTAACACACAGCAGCAGAAACCCGAGTTTCTGTATGTACTAGAAATCACAACAAGGACATCAAACACCTTCATATAGGTATTACAGTGCATGTATCTTAAAATAGAAGCAGAAGAAGGGGGGAAATTGGTGAGAGATGGGAGACTTTCTGTGGCCACCGGGGGCAGGGTGCCTTGGGTGGTTGCAGGTAGGGAAGGCTTAACCATCAACAGTCACTTCAGCTCAGTCTGATGCTAAGATGACAAAAACTTCCATGGCTAATGCCAGGATTGTGTAGTGTGCATTGAGAAGACATCACAGCACTTGACAGTGAGGCATATTAACACCGCTAAACATCCGCAGAAAACAGCAAATTCAGACTCACAAAGGAAGAAATAAGAGAGAACATGCTGAAATATTGATCTGCATAAGTACAACGTATGAACCTCTAAAGCCTGGGTGCACCAACACATCCAAGCGATGAAGGAAAGGTACAATGCACAAGGAAATCTGAGAATCTAGGAGATAGCAGGCTAAGATATAAGAATATATAAAGCCAAAGTGCTATCTATGCTGAGGAATGGACTCTAAGGGGGACAGCTTCGGCAATGGAGGCTGAGTCATCTCTGCTTTGAGGCCCCTGATTGTATCATTTCATCTTTATATTTACAAATTCTTATCAAGCATTCTTCGGATTGTGTTCCTTGTGGTGTTGTACCTCTTGTGTTTCTCTTTTGGTTGCCTACGATTTCTTTAGTTGGTATGAGAGCCAGGTGCTCGTAACTGGACCATTGTCAAAGATGCTGAGAGCATGATGTACTTGTGGCGGATCCCAATGCGCAGCAATAGCAGTCCTGCAGTGATGATGATGACGTGGGCAGCAGTGGAGGAAGCGAAAAACATTCCTCCAAGCAGTAAGATGTCTTAGGAGACCCCGGGCAGTAAAAACGTAGGTACATTGGCTGAGATGGGAACAAAACAAGCAGTAGGTCATGCTGAGATCATGATGACAGCGAGCTGACCACAAACAGATGAAAATGCAGGCTGTGGGAGCAGGAAAAAGCAGCCTGCAAAAGTGGTGGAGAGGTGCCAGCAGCTGGCAAAAGATGGCTAGTGACTGAGCAACTGCACTAGAGGCTAGGAGAACCTCTGGAGTACTGGTCAGAGCAGCAGACTGGCAACGGCAAAATGCAGCCAGCAGCAGTTGGGCAAACCCTCCTGGCAGCTGCCAATGACCTCCTGGACAAGGCAGCAGCACACCTAGGTTGATGCCCGTGGCTGATATAGTAGGGCAACAGTTCCCAGAAGGGGTGTAGGCAGTGACAAGAGGTTGGTGGATGATGGCTGGCTGGTAACACTGATGACTAGAAGAGAGAGGAGTGTCAAATGATCCAGGATAGAAGTGGGATGCCACAATATGCACTTTTACAGAGGATTATTGGGGCTTTTCCTATTCTTTAAAAATAAAACCTAATTTTGGTAATTGATTTTTAATGCTTTTTGGGGCTGTTTTAAGAAGAATAAGATAGGCATTAATGCATGTAAATTAAAGGTTAATGCATGCCTTAATTTTAGTGGCTCAACACATACATAATACAATGAAGCTTCAAACCTTCGTGGCTTAGAGACGGAGGCAAAGATGGGCTAAGACTAGTGTCAAAGCACAAGCAACTCTGAGAGCGTGTCGTACTCGTGACGAATCCGAGAAAATGGTAGCAACAATCCATCAAAGCTGATGATGATGTGGGCAGTAGTGGAGAAAGCAAAAGACAATCCTCTTGCTCAATAGGATGTCCTCGATGACTTTGGACAGCAAACATGATGTACAAGCTGAAAAATGGCCGTCACCAAAGTGAAAGTAAACATTATGATTAAATTAAAATTCATCTAACATTTTTTATAAACTCTAACTCTAGTGCACCCTAGCTCTAAGCATGGAGATCATTGCAATGACAATGAAGGATTTAACACTAGGTATGCAATGGACAAGTCTATGGGCTATGTAGTACAAGGACAGGGCAAAAGAAACACCATTCAAGTTTGCTCCAATGAGTAGCTTACTTACCATTAATCGACCAAGGATTAATTAGCCCTTAAAGCAAATTCGAATTTCAACTAAAGAGCAATTGGTTACTCATTAAAAAAGTTGACCTTGGCTATTTGGGTTATTTGTCTCTCTCATTTGAGCAACAAAAGTTTGAAGACGTCGTTATTCTCTTCTTTGCTGCAAAATTTGCCTTGCACTTTCTATACAATTCTAGAGCGAAAAAAGTGATCTTTTAAAGCAAAAAATTCCTGTTTGTGAGAGGAACAATCTAGGATTCCATGGAAATCATGCAAGGAAGGTTTACGTAGAAGTTTGCTCCATGAATTTGGGCTTAGAGCTGGCTGTGTTTTCTACCCTTTAGATGGGCTTCTAGAAAGTCTTGAGTTGATGTAAACAAGGTTAACAAAGTCCTTGGATGCTTGGAAAGTCCTATGGTTGATTGGTGTAACAAAACTTTTGTATATCAATTGTTACCAAGACATATTGGCTCAATGATTCCAAATTAATTTGATGCTCATGTACTTTGAAAGGCGATTTGTATTATTTTAAATGTTTCAATATATTATTAAATGTTCACCTTTCTATTTAAGGGTGGCCAATGACCAGAACACCTTATAATAACACTTGGATCGTCATTGACGAGATGCCCAAGAGAAATTAAAAGTTTAGTCAAACGGTCAGATTGACCAAAAAGCTCAAGTGACTAACACTTTTACGCTCAGATAATCACATTGTCTGAAGCCTATATAATGAGTGGTTACAGAAAGTAAAACCATATACTCATGATCGAAGGAACAAACTATAAACCAGCAAACATGTATAATGAAACTCTCTAGAAGCTAAATTTAGCAGCTTCTAAACTTTAGGAGGTTACTATTTTTGAAAGTTGCTCAAATGGAAATTTTGTTCACGTCAAAGGCTCTGGAAATTCGCAAGGAACAATTTTGCCTTCAACAGCTATCTCAAATTCTTAACCATTTGAGAGAATTTTATAGTATAAGGTTTGAAAGATTCTTTCTTTAGAAAAGTGACATGTGACATCTAAAAAAGAACATGTGTCATTCTAAAGAGACAAGTGTCCCTACACTTGTCATTTGTAGCTTTTACTTTTCACTTTTGAGCACCCAAGCCTCACACCTATATATTGGAGGTTGCTCTCTCCATTTGAAATAAGCTCTCATGCTAAAATTTTAGCTACACGCTTTGTACTCTCTTATCTATCTCTCATCCAAGAAACACTTTCTACTTAGCTTGATCTAATCCAAAGCACTAAAGAAGAAAATTAACTTGCCACCCGCAGTTTGCAAAAATTAGGGTTTCAAAATCTTAATTTTTAGAATTGTAGCAAATTAGTCCTTTTGTATATGGTTCAAGCATGTAGTACCCATGGTTTTGTTTCAATTCGTGAAAAGAAGGAGGGGCTAGTTCCCCTCTCAACACAGTGTCTACTTCTCTCTCTCTCTCTCTCTCTCTCTCTCTCTCTCTCTCTCTCTCTCTCTCTCTCTCTCTCTCTCTCTCAATCAATTTTCATGGTGATAATTGATCAAGTTGGTTAAGTTCAAAGTATTATCATTCTCACATTCTTCTCCGCACTTATATTGGAGTTGATCAACAAGGATACAAGGTCCTTAAGCATCTATCCAGAAAAGATTTACTTGAATATTTTCTATCTCCTCAATTAGTAACCTTTCTTCTCATCAAATTTTATATTTTAAAAAAATTAGTAATGAGAGTGGTGTATGGTTTTCAATGCAAAATGATATTCATCAATGCTCCTAGGATAACTCTTACCACTATTACCAATCATGTGTGTCTGGCTCAATCATCTCTTGCCTATGAACCTCAATCTAAGTCCATATTTTTTTACGAAGAAGACAGCTTTGTTTAGAGCATGCATTTTTTCACCAAATGGTTTTACGTGTGTTCACACTGGTTGGTTAGTTTCCAACTTGTGCATTTCATTTTCAATGGTTTGGCTTGCATTCATACTAGCCAATACGAGGAGATCAGCATTTTTTTATGGCAACTATGTTAGAACTTTGGTCACCTCGAAGACAAGTATAGGCATATACAAGGCAGATTAGGACAGCTTGTGCACAAAGAGCAAGTCGAACAACAATTTTGTACAATCACCAAGTCTAGACCAGCGATTTGGACATGTTGAGAGCTAGCGAAAGCAGAGAGAGGACATGCACAATAATCGATGTGCTCAATAGTGTTGAACAGTGAGAGAGTGAGAGAGTCGACGAATAGATGTATACCAGTGTGGTACACACAAAGAATAAAAGAATGTATTTATACTTAGGGTACGGTACACTTATACCCGCTAGGGTGAGTTCACGTGTGTGAAGTAATATATACATGGAAGATACACGGGAGAGCATAAAGGGCCTTTACACCCAACAACCTCCCACTTAAAGGTCCTAAGCGAACCTTTAACCAGCTCCCACAAGTCTTATACAATGCTCATGTTGAGCTTTTGCAAGACTTTTAGAGAGAATATCTACAGGGTTATCCTATGATTTGATCTTAGTCGGGGTGACTAGACCATTATCCAAAACCTGTCTAATAAAATGATACCAAACATCAATATGTTTGGTATATGCATGAAACATGGCATTCTTAGCCAAGCATACAGTAGTCTGGCTATCACATCCAAGTACAGGTGTTTTGGTGGGCAGCCAAAAAATCCTTGACCAAACGACAAAGCCAAACTGCTTCTTTTGAAGCTTCACTGGCTGAAATATATTCAACCTCAATGGTAGAGAGTGCTACTATTTTTTGCAATCTAGAACACCAAGAAACCGCCCCACCAGTCAAGGTAAAGATGTACCCGCTAGTAGACTTGTGAGTATCCAAGTCACCTACCATATCTACATCACAATACCCCTACAAATTTAACGTATCCTTGCCATAGCAAATACATTTTCTTTGTGTGCCCTTAAGGTATCATAAGATACATTCACTGCTTCCCAATGTGCTTTGCCAGGATTTGACATAAACTTACAACTCCCACTGCATAAGCAATGTCAAGTCTAGTAGCAACCATAGCATACATGAGTGAACCACAAGCTAAAGCATAAGGAACACCCTTCATAGAGCTAGTTGCCTTATCATCTTTTGGGCAATCTGCCTTGCTAAGCTTAAGATAAGGTGGAAAAGCTATACCAAGAGGCTTAGTATCAGCTATAGAAAATCAATCAAGTACTTTGCTAATGTACTTTTCTTGTGAGAGAAACAAGAGCTGCTGCATGCATGCCCAAAATATGTTCAGTTGCACCCAAATCCTTCATGGAAAAGGATGAATTCAGCTATCTTTTCAATGCATTAATCTGGCTTTTATGCTTACTAGCAATAAGCATATCATTCACATAAAGTACAAGTATAATAAGCCTTCTTAATCTATAAGCAATGATTTGCACTACTCCTTTTAAATCTATGTGAAAGTATGAAGGCATCAAACTTTTTATACCATTGTCTAGGAGCCTGTTTCAAACCATATAAGCTTCTCTTAAGCTTACATACCAAATGCTCCTTTCCTTATATAACAAAACCTTCGGGTTATTTCATATACAACTCTTCTTCCAGATCACCATGCAGGAATACAGTTCTAACATCCATCTAATCAAGTTCAAGATCCATAGATGAGTGGTCATTTTTACAACAAGAGAAAACACTTCTTGAAAATCAATGCCCTCATTTTGTGTATAGCCCTTAGCCACAAGTCTCGCTTTGTATTTGGGTTTACCATCCACACATTTGATTTTATATACCCATTTGTTAAGAATGGCTTTCCTATCCTTGGGCAATGTAACCAAATTCACAAAACTTATTGAATTCTTTAGATACATACTCTCCCCCATTATCTGTTCTTATGCATTTTAACTTTAAGCCCTTTTGAGTACTAACCAATGCATAAAACTTTTTAAAAGCATCCAATGCCTCACTTTTCTGCTTAAGCAAGTAAACCCATAGCTTCCTAGAATGGTCATCAATAAAAGACACAAAATAACGAAAATCACTATGAGTTTTTATTGGCATGATGCATACATCAAATGACTAAATCCAAAATACATGCCTTCCTACAAGCTCCATGAAAGTATGGACTCTTTACATGTTTACCAAGAACACAATCATCACAAAAGTCAAGCTTTGAGTTTTTCACATCAACTCTTCCAAGTGAAAAAAGTGCCTGCAAACCCTTTTGGCTCATGTGTCCAAGACGCTTGTGCCATAACTCCATGTGTAACTGTACTTCAGCAACTACAACAAACTTTCCAAGAAGAGCCTTGCAGTAGAGATAATATAGAGTCTCCTTTTTACCACCTCTAATGACTAGCATAGACCCTTGCTATATTTTCCACATTCCACCACCAAAAGTAGTAAAGTAACCTTTGTTGTCTAGCTGCCTAACAGAAAGCAACATTTTCTTAATGCCAGGTGCATAACTAACATCATGAAGAATCAATTCCTGACCATTTTCTAAAGCCAGGTGTATGGTGCCCATTCCTTCAATATCACATATATGGTGTTGCCAAGATAGACTTTTCCAAGATTACCTTCTGTATAAGAAGAAAAATACTCCAAAGATGGAGTTACATGAAATGAAGCACCACTGTCAACAATCCACGATTGTGACAAACCATCATGAGCTAACAACAAAGCATCTATCACATCCCTTTTAGTAATATACATGTCCTCCATTGTCATAGCAAGTGGATCTGAAAATGCAACTAGCAAATCAACGTCTTTATCCTCTTTTATTTTCTCAATAACAACACTAGATACCACATTTTCTTTTTCTACCTCTTTAGGGGTAGAGATGTCATCCTTGTCATTCTTTTTGCCTTTTACATTACCCTACTTCTTGCGTTCTTGTTTCCTTTTAAAGTACCTACAATCGGGCTTTTTATGCTCTTTGCGACCACATTGATAACAAATTACATCTTGCTGTTTTTCCTTGCTTTTGGTGTGATTTATGTTTTTATTTGCAACATTAGATCTTTTTTCAATTCTTCCTCTTATATTGTAGGTTGATCCACTGTTTTCCCACTTGCCTTGCGTCTAATCTCTTCATTAAGAATAGAACCACGCACACCATCAAATGTCAAGTCGAGTTTATTGATCAATGACACAACCAATGCTTCCCATGAGTCGGACAAGGTCATGAGCAAGAAGATAGCCCTCAATTTAGGATCAAAAGCTGGCAAACTTGCATCCTGTAATAACTGACTCAAAATACCAATGAAAACATTCAAATACTTTGAGGTAGGCTTCGACTCATCAAGCTTCAAGTTGACCAACTTCCGCATGAGATATACCTGATTGACAGGAGTTGTATTCTCATAAGTAAACTTGAGTTTCTCCCAAACTACATAGGCAGTATCAAGCCCCTTTATATCAACCAAGATATTATCTGTGACAACCATCTTAATGTAAGTAATGGCCTTTTTATTCATTTTAGCCCAATCCTCATCTAACAAAGCAACAAGCTTATGTTCTGCTAAAGCATCACCACAATCCTTTAGAAAGAGTATACCCTGCATACGATCTTTCCAAAGATCAAAACCATTGCCATCAAATTTACGAATCTCAAAGAGATTCTTTGTGTCAAATGTAGATGCGGTGTCAACAATCTTCAATAATACACAACTATAATAAAGAGCTGAGTACTTTCAGCCAATAGCAAGGTTGATGATTGTAACAGCAAGCACACACTCTTGTACTTCCAAGGTGTCCAAGAAGCATATGTTGAGCTGCAATTTCAGTCTCAAGTACTGATTACAACATATGCATGAATCAAAACTGATACATTTGCACTTTAGACACCTCCCACTTCAGTAATACATCACCAAAATACCCAAAAGCAATGACCCAAATGTTGTATTTACCACTGTTTCACTGCATAGTGAGTATTCAGCAATACATGTACCAAGAGAAGCTGCCCTTTTTAAACATTTGAAGCATCCAAAGCTCAAAAGACTCCCACTCAGCAGTGAATTTGCTGCAAATTTCACTGTCCAATATTAAATCGACTCAAAATATATCACCAATGTGAAAAGCCCTAAAATTTTTGCAATGAATTTGCTCCAATTGCATCAATACATTTTCCCGAGTATCAAGTACGGGCAAATATTGCAGAAATTTCAGGAATTCTGCAAAAGCCCCAAATTTCGGGGTCCAAGAGTGCACAAATTTCCAAGGAATTGGCGACCAAGCAAAAAATTTCACTTGCATCTGAAAATCCCCAAAAATTTTGAGACCCATGCACTCAATGTCTGCAATTTATGAATCAGAAATCACTGAAACATGTGTCTGGCACCAAATCCGGGAAAAGCCCCAAATTTCGAGAAACAGATTTGCACAGATTTGTATTTTGTGCATGTACGCGTAAACACCCAGTAGAGAAGGGAAAGGAAACTAAAAATTTCAGATTTTAAAGAGAAAAAAAAAGAGCATAAACTATCTGTTCCGACTGCCGCCTAGCCCCGTTGGCCTATTACACGTTTCCCATCTGATTTCGTGCAAATCCCATCGCGCGCTAGTCCTATCGAGCAATCCGTCTCACTCCTTGCAGCCCGCCTATCTATTACACCTGCAGCAAGTGTTATCAATGTTGTTGCTATCGCACTCTACTCAATAGTACTATTGTCTCTGCTACCTAACGTGACAACTCTGCTACCTGGCGTGATGATTGTTTCTGAGCACAGTAGTGCTTGTGCACCGACTGTGACTATTGACTATAGCACACGACTATTGTCTATCACTGTCGGTGTTGCAGCCGCTTGCATGAACCATGCTCTAATACCAATTTGTTGAGAAGTAGCGGAAGTAGAGAAAGGGCAGGCACATTAATCGAGGTGCTCAATAGTGCTGAACAGTGAGAGAGTGAGTGAGTCAACGGATAGATGCGTACCAGTGTGATACACAAAGAATAAAATAATGTATTTATACTTAGGGTACGATACACTTACACCCGCTAGGGTGAGTTCACATGTGTGAAGTAATATATACACAGGAAAGTGAAAAGGGCCTTTACACCTAATAGGGTAGGCACATCAAGGCAAGTAGATCATCAGGTACATTTGCCACAAGGCAAGCAGCATTTTCCGCAACAGTTTTATTATTATTTTATTATTTTTTGCAATGGGCCAGTTTTAACTGCCTGATCTAATCAGATTATTGTAATATTTCCAGCCTATTTAGGTTAGCCTACCCCCCAATCACAATTACTTCAATTTGTATGCAGGTTAAGAGAGATCTCCAGGCTGGTTATACTCATACAACCCTTGTATATATGATATAGCTGCGGCATTGAAAGGCTGATTGATCATGGGCAGAACTGAAGAGCAGGTTTTAGCAAGACCAAGGTTGTGTTTTCAACATTCGAGGGTGAGCAAGAGAGCTGCACATCGACACAAGGCTGAAGTAAGTGCATATGCATAAGAAAGGAAGTTAATTTGTTGTTTTGTGCAAGATCTACTGTTCAAGGAGGAGGAACGGCTGTATTTTCAGCCTTTCACAACAGATTTCAGATTTTAATAGTGGTTAAAGCAGATTTGAGACAAGCGGAGGAAGCCCTAGCCACCTACCTTTCAAAGTGAAAGGGGGCTACCCATTTTTTGTGCAGGTTATTTAGGTGACCATTTCTTCCAAAATCGCATGGAGTTTTAGGCTATCATGGACCGAAAGGTCCCAATGCTACCGGTTCTTCCACAAGATCAAAATCTAGATGGAGAGAACTACCGCATTTGATGGGTGATGATGCTTGCTATCTTCAAGTCTTATGATTTGGCAGAGCTTGTGACCGATGTAATTGACCATCTAGCCACCAATGATCCTTCCAAACTTTCTTTGACAAAGAAAGCAGTGTTGGCGAAAATACAAGTCCGTTGGGACAAGCTGAATGCCTGCATTCACTCGTTCTTATTTCTCGCATACACACCAACCATGCAGCATGATTGCTCACATTGAGCATCTAATCAATGCTCGTGAGATATGGCTGGAGTTAGATCAGCTCTATAATAGAATGACTATCATGAAGAGGATCTCTTTGGAGATGCAAATGCATACTTTGAACCCAAGCAAGTACGAGCATTTGAACAAGCTTCAACAATTACATATGCAAGTTCAAAATGCAAGCACAATGATTACCTCCAAAGACATGGCAATTAATTTGTAGTCATAGATGTCCCCTCGATTCAATGCATTCTATTCTACCTTGATTGCTTCAAGATGGATTGAGACCCTTAAGTGGGAGAAGATGGTTCCTATGATCTTAGACCAAGAGAAGAAATTAAAGGGTACAAATTATTAAAAATCTGAGGCTCTTACAAGTCCAACTTCCCAAAAGAAGGGGAACAAAAGCAAAAGAAGGATGACAAGAACAAGAAGGATAAGTCCACTTACCACATCCGTGGTAAGCCACGTGACTAGAAGAAAGATTACCTTGATAAGGATAAAAAGGACACCAAGGAGGAGGAGGAGGAGAAAACTACAAAAGACTCAAGAATGATGGCGGCTCCTTCATCAGTCACCTTTCTACATCTAGAGGTGATTGAGCCTTCTACATAGGAGTTGCCCGATGCAATGTTCATGGCTCCACAATCTCGAGAGTGGTTTGTGGATGGTAGCACTTTCCACTACATAACCCCTTCTCAAAATGGTATTGCCTGTATGCATTTGATGCATAGGCACATTCTAATCGATGAAAATCCTCCAATTCCGATACAAGGCGAAGGTAATATGCAACTTATTTCAAATGAGCATGGTGGCAAACACGGTTCAAAGGTTCTTTATGTTCCAAGCTTGGGCTATCATCTACTTTCATTGAGAAAGATTTGTGGACTTGGCCTCACAGTTGAGTTCGATAAGGGTTCCTTCCACTTCTTGATGGAAAGACTAAATAGGTACTTTGCTAGCCACATGAGGAGAATGGTGTCCACGAGATGCGGAGCTCTTCAACCCTTTTTTTCCTCTTCTTCTCTGTTCACAGTCTCAAACCGAGTTGTGGCATACTCGGTTTGGCCACCTCAACTACAAGTACCTTCGGAAGGTAGCTTGTGCATTATTGCCAGATGTTGGAGTGAGCCATCCGACGTGTGCATCTTGCATCCAAGGCAAACAACATAGAGATGCAAGTCCTAGCAAGACTTCAAGGCAAGCAAAGGAGCCCTTGGATCTTGTTTCTATAGATTTGTGTGGACCTATGCAAACACAGTCCCTTAAGAGGAGTCTTTACTTTGTGTTGATTGTGGATATGCAGTGTTTGTGCTTTGTGTAGACATCTCATTCTCACAAGTGACCATGCCTAGATGGTCGTGCAAACTAAAGAAGCACTCCATGCGAAGTTTGAGATAACAAATATGAAGTTTCTTCACTTCTTCATAGGTCATGAGATATGGCAAATTGAGAGGAAGATCTCTCTCCCACAGCAACAGTATGTATAAGAGCTCTTGGCCGCCTTTGAGACGTAGGAGTATTGAATCGTTACTACTCCCATGGATCCAAATTGGAAGGCTACAACTCATATGGGATTCACCAAGAGTAGATGCTTCCCACTATAGATAGTTAATTGGATCATTGATTTGTGCTTTCCAATTGGTTTGCTTGCAACTTTTATAAGTGATGTTGATCACAGACAATAAATGACAAGCTATTGTTTCCTTCTAGGTATGGGTGTGATTTCTTGGAGCAACAAGAAGTAGCCTACACTTGACCTTTCGTCTAGAAAGGCCGAGTACTGAGGAAACACACAATGTACAGCCATGACAGAAACACAAGGACTCAAACAATGATGTGCAAAACTCATACCCTAAATGCAAAATACAAAACGCAAAATGCAAAAACACAAACATAGATAGAGAGATAAGGGAACTCTAAAGTGAATGAATCAATCGAGTAAATGAATGTAAGTGTACAAAATGGTCAAGGGCAAAGCAATGAGTGCCAAAGAGTGACATGGCGTCCACCGAAGATGGATGCCAAGTGCTATAACCACTCATCAAAGATGAGGAAGTGCTAAATAATCAAGGGCAGCAGACTGGTCACCAAAACATAACAATTGAAGGCTGAAATTTGGTAAACGCAACAATGTACTACCAAAGAATGCTGAAAATTAATCACCTGAGGCAAAGAACCACCAAGACAACAAGAGAGGTGTGTGTTAATGTAGGCAACCTACTGCACAAAAATGCAAATACTGCAATTGTTGCTTGGTGAGAGAGACGGCAGCAGCCTACCACCTGGCACCATGTACTGAAAATGTAGGTTGATCAAGTGCAATGATGACAAAGCAAATGGGGACCTTCAAACACCAAAGCAATAGCTAGAAATAAGCCGCCTAGGACTAGATGGTGATGAGCTACAATCAGTAGGTGACTCCTTTTCATCCATGACAACATCATCTTCTTGAATACAAAACTGATCTTCTTGATCGCCAAACTTATCAATCTTTTTAATGATAACTTCATTACTTCTTCCTTCAGTAGCAAAACTGATTGGAGATTGATTATGACAGTTTGTAAGAGACCAAAATATGAAAAATGCCTTCAATCAAGCTATCCATGCAAGATATATGATACTCCACCCTCCCATTGGTAAGCTTCTTTCTTGGGGTTGGAACACTCCAGGATACTTAGCTGCTTTGGCTCTTGTCCTCCTCACTCCCTCCGCCTCAATCTTTAGCAAAACCACAAGTAAAGGATAGCAATCATCATCTTCACTTGAAATTAAATCCAAATTTGAGACCAAAACATCTTCATATTTCTCCTTCATCATCTCAACTACTCTAAGCAACTTCCGAACAGACTTCAAACTCAAGCAAGATTTAACTTTATGGCCTTCATGGTCAACATGCCACTCATAAGTATCATCAAGTACATTCTCAAAATAACTCTACTTTTCCCATGCTTTATCCATCTTTGAACATGCACCTTTCTTTATTATTGAAGAAAGCTTTTTGCAAATACCATTGAACTGCATACATAAATCAACCATGCAAAAATACTTGCAAGATTTTTCTCTTTTACAAGACTCATAAATATATAGACACCTTCTTGAGGTATATCCATGCTCAAAGCAAACTTTGTATCTCTTTTGCTTCTTTTTTTATTTACCCATAATGAAACATGCCTACAATTTGCAAATGACCTACTTTTCTTTAAGTCAACCTCCTAACTTTTAAGATGATGAAGTAGTCGGTTTTCAACTTGTGATATTCAAGTTATTCCTATAATTTCCGTAGTTCAAGATACCTAAATTACTCTTTTCCAAGTATTGTCTAAAAACTCCTTTATTGATCAGATTTCTCTGTCTTATCAAGCTATCTCTAATAGACCTTTAACAATTCAAGTTACTCCTACCATTTCTATAGCTATTAACACTTTTGCACTTCACGTTATACCTAAAACTATTGCAATTCAAGTTATTCCTCTCATCTCTGCAAATCCTTGACACTTTTGCACTTTAAATTATTTCCTCAAGATTGATTTTCGTAAAGTAAAATCATCCTCTCCTTATTGTTTATCTCACCTTTTTCTATATCTTCCTATTCATCATCTTAGCCCAAGAAGTATTTTCTACCAATCCATTTCTCATTATTACATTTTCTTGAAGTTGCTTTTGATCTCCCTTTTTGTTGATAGCACTTGTCTGGCAAGTCTTCTTCCTATTCTTTTCCACCATCTCCTAAACATCTGAATTACATAAAACTACTTAAATGACACGAATCTACATAAATTACAAGAAACTACTTGAGTTGCAGAAATCCACATGAGCTGCAAGAATCTACCTGAATGTATGTCTACCCCGAAACTGCTTGAATCTCTATGTGCTCTAAAATAGCCTGAATGCAAAACATTTTAAAGAAGGAATAACCTAATACCCTCCTTTATAGAAATGAATCATAATGTCTTTCTAGAAAAAGATCGCCTTTCTCTCATTATCTCCAATTTCCTCGCCCTCTTTTGCTGCTCTTGTATCTTCTTCTACTAACATTGCAATTTTGAAGAAGAAACTTGAAGACTTGAAATTAGGGCTACATCTTGAAACTCCCAAAATGAACCCTTGAAACTACTAGCAATCACAGATGTGAGATTTCAACTTAAACCAAATTGCTTTGAACCCACAACATTAAGAATGCTTGAATAGATTGAGATCTTCAAGCTATCAGCTAAACCATTGCAACACTATGTTGTTTCCATTGCATGAATCTTGAAATTAGAGCATCAGAATAGAACTTATAGCAAAAACTTCAAGAAGGAAAATGCAACTTGAATGATTTGCCTTATAGACACGACTAAAATCTTTTTTTGAATAGATCTGAATTGTCTACTGCATCGGATCTTAAAATATTACAATATTGTGCTTTCACATGCTACTCCTACAAATTTCTTTCTTCCAACCCTAACATACTGCAATCTACATTCTTCCTTAATGAAAAAATGATAGAAAATGGCATTCAATTTTTTGAAAACCCAAGACAAGATTTCAGGTCATATCATAGATAGCCAAGAACAACCATTACCTTGAATATTAGGGATCACATATTTCTTGAATTAAGAAACCATGGTAAATGGCATCAGATTTTCAAGAGGCAAAGACAAACATTTAGGTTATGACCTCTATAATCCTAGTAGAGCACTATCCTAAAGGATTTCAACTATACATCAAAGATAGATCCGAAAAGATGCATACAAGGATAGAAGCTTATATCTATGTATGTGAGTGCTAGCTCCTAATGAAGACCAACTGCATAACTTCTGTTATGTCATAACAATCTTAGCCATGCCAATTAAGGTTCTTCCTGATTTGGCTATCAGGCTAGCTGGACTTTTGACTGTGATTGACCACAATTGGAGATTTTTCGAAAGATAAACTAGTGGAAATCGCTCTAAACAATAAAAACAATCAGACATTGAGTTAACAAACAACCATGCCCTGATCTTGACATCACATATGCACAGCTGAAGCCTACTAGAATCAAACCATACCTTCTCAATATTATCAATCATGACACCCTTCACATCTGAAACCTGTGCCTTGATCTTTGCAATCCTGTTCATTTCTTCTGGATGTTCTATGCAATATTGCATGTGCTCCTTGAGTTTTGGCCTGTACAAAATAGACAGGAAAACATAAATGGAATAAGAAATGCTCGTACTTTCAAGCACAGAACAGGTCAACATTTGCATTCATCAAGTAACTCACCCAAATTCTTTATCGAGGCTGTAGGCAATGCTGAAAGTGTCATCATCTCCATAATCCAAGTCGAGACTGTAAGAAGCCTTTGGTCTCTCTCCTCCATATCGTTGTTTAAAATCTTCTTTTACCCGTTCTAAAAAAGCAAATGGTGCTTGCCTTCCAAAAGCTTCATTGGCAACAGCTAAGTATACTGCAAAATAATTCAATCTAACATCAAGTCCGAGAAGCAGACTTTCTGAATGCCTTGGTTTTTCTTCTCTACTTTTAGTCATTATCCACTGTCTATTCTGGTTATCATTAAATGAGAAAACTAAGACTACAAGATCTCCATGCAAAAACAGGCATTCATGAAATTATCGCATCACATCCAATGTTTCACCAATCTACATGTGTGTTCATAGAATGAAAAAACAGGCGGCCAGTGTCCAGATTGTGCCTATGGTGTTAAGCAACCATTTCTGTCAGAGGGGGATGGGTTAAAAGAATTGAAAGCGGGACAATTTCACCTCAATGATAGACATGTGCATCCATATGCAGACAAAACTACTCGGGCGTGCAATCCTGAACGGCAACTTGGATGCATGCCAAAGTGTAACAGAAGCGTCACAGAAACAGGCATCGATCAGAGAAAGGAACGTTGAATCAACACTTACTGAATCCATCTTCATCGATGAGGAAATTGAAGGTGTGGCCATCACAAGCATAGGTAAGCTTGGACCTATTAGCAGGCAGTTTCTGCAGGCATTGGACAGCGATGGTGTTGAAGTTGCCCGAGAACGCAGTGTGCTCAGCCAAAACGACAGATCCCTTGGCAACAAAGCTGTATATGAGAGAGTTCGTACCCATTCTCTCTCCCTCTCTCGCTCGCTCGCTTGCTCGCTCTCTGTGAGGGTATAGGCTACGGTGTTGTGCGTGATACAAAAAATTTGTCGCATTTGCTCTTCGATTGCTTGACAAAGGCCTCTGGTTATTACGACTTTGTACATCCGAAAATAGATTATACTCCCAAAATTTTGGAGAAATTTTTCAATCAAATAACATGTATTTGTCCTTTTATAACTACAATGTTTGCACATTTTTAAGTTTTAAACCTTGTTTTTCAAATTTTAATAGTTTTTTTAAAGTGTTGTAAGTTATTTTATATTAAACATTTGTTCTTTGTGAATACTAAATGCTCTTGGCTCGTGCTCAAGGGCGCCAGTGTGGTGAGGTTGTCAAGGACATTGCAAGGTCATAGGTCTAGCTGGCATTAGATCCCATAAACCTCACAGATCAACAATCACCACCATTGGAATATGTCCCTCGATTGTGCTGATCGATAGGGCATAGATCGTGTGATCCCTAATTTGGCAATCCTGCCACCATAAATTAGGGGTAACCCTTGGTGATAAGGCAAAGGGTAGCTTCATGACAACATTGGTATGTTAATACCGATGCAAATGTGTTCTACTTGTAAGTTTGTTGGTGTTATTTGTCATCCCTTGTGTGTTTTGCCCCTTCAAAGTTGCAACCACATCATCGTAGCTGGAAATTGGGGCCAATTTCGTCTAATTTAGCTCTTCAACATTATTGTCACAAGTACATGCAATTGGTTTCTGCTTTATCTGCAAAATAGATTCATACAATTGGTTTGGGGTTTGTCAATCATTATGACATCCTTTCAATGATATGGTTTTATCAATTTCTCTCTCCCCGCATTTGCATGTCAATTGGATTGCATGCATTCTGAAATTGCAATGTATGCTCTTGTGTACGACAGGTACTAATGTGCATGCTATTAACATTTTCTCTCCCTCCAATTACGTGTTTCTACAAAATAGTATCGTTTACTAAATTTCTTTGCTCAACGTGTTATGATCGATGACTATGATTCGTTGGTTCTATTGTTCTACATCTTCTGGTTATTTCTTGTTGTTTTGTTTTGATTGATATTGGTTAAGCTATTTCTTAATTGATATTGCTTGTTTTGTTTTGAATGTTTTGATTAATATTGGTTGTATTTTCCTGATTACTATTGGTTAAATAATTTCTTAATAAATATTCCTTATTTTGTTTTGCATGTTGTGATTAATGCATGTGATGTATTAAATTGCATTCACTTGTGGTGTCTAGAGTTGCATCTTGACCTCTGTCTATAGTTCTTCTCAACCTTTGCCAACAATTCGCTTCACATCTCAACCTTGGCCCAGTTTGCAACTCAAGATCAAGTGTGCTATAAAACACAAATTTATATTTTGCATGTAGATAAAATCCGAGATAGTGATCACTTATTCAACAAGGAGTGGTCATGGGTACATCTATTAATGGACTTCAATAATAATTCTTAAAACTTATATGATGAGGTGATTGAAGACCACTAATTCACTACTTATACTAGAATCATGTTGATATATTCAATTAATGCATTGACGTGGTTGCATTTACAACATTATCAATAAAGTGTGCAAGCATCATAGAAATGGAGAGGATTGATCCTTTATAGCCCATGCATTCCAAATCATATAAAGCAAGTTCATGCTTAGCCCACAAAAATATGGACATAGGAACCCTTTATAGTTAGTATCGATTATCTTCTATAAAGCAAATAGGGGATTGGTCATCTAAATGAATTAAAATCCTAGTTTCTAAGCACCTAACGTTGAATAAACTTAGTTTATTATTTGCTAAGTTGTATGGTTTGCCAATGAAATTTGCAATAAGAACAATATGGAATTTCAAACATTTAGATATGAAGACATTAGTAATCCATCATAAAAACTTTGTGGGTCTTATGAGAGAATAACTTTCAAAATGGAGATGCTTAAATATAGATCCAATAAACTTTTTACTAGGCTTTGTTTGAAGTCTTCAATATGATTATTCCATATGGCATGTGCCTTAGAATTGCCTAAGAAGGAGTGTTCTATTTTTGAGCTCCTAGAAGCGTTCTTCAATGCATGTCTACACAAATCATTACATTCACTCTATTGAATAGTTGTTCTCATGTTTGGATCCCATAATCATAGAGTCATGTTGTTTCTTTGTTGGTGGATTTTATTAATCACATTTTATGTTCTCATGATGAGGTTATTTCTTAGTCATAGTCTTAATTTGTGTGGTCACTCCATGTTAATACATCAATCTTATTGGTATCAATGTGTGTTTGTATATAGCCATGCTCTCAGTGTGCATATGCTTCTTTGCATTTGCTCATGTACTGATCATGTATATTCTTTTGTCAATTTGTGGATGCAAGATAGCAAAAGGATGCAACGTGCTCTTGTTTGAATTTTATCACATTGGGAATTATGCATTTCATAACATTAGAGATAGAGTTATAGTTTTTGGATAGGGACATTGCTTGTGAAACATCCATTGACAATCTTGTTCACTAGACTTATAACTTTTTGCATTTCTTAATTACATTGTGAAATCATAAAATCATGTCTACAATGATCTTTGCATTTGTGGTACTAAATACTTGCTTGCATCTTTGGATTCTATAATCACAAAGTCGTGTAGTATCTTTAACTGTGGATTCCATAAATCACATTCTTTTTGTTCATATGATGGGATTAATTAGTAGTCATGGTTTTAATTCATGTGGTCAATTCATGTTATTCTATCAATCCTCTAAGTATCAATGCATGGTACACATAGTCTTATTTGGCTTTGCTCACATGGCAATCATATATATTTTTTTGTCATTTGCTAGTGGTCATGGATTCATATGATGTAGTAATTCATGCTATTGAATTATTATTCTTTAAATTTCATAATCATAGAGTCATGTAGTATATTCATGTTGGGGGTAAAGGCGCCTGTGCCTAATCGTCTATGTATTCATTACACTAGTAGTACCCACATACATGTGGCCCAATGTGAGACTATGGCTTACGGGCAAAAGGGGTTGATGCCCAACTCTCCCTCTTTCTCACTCTCATTGAACTAAGTGCACTACTTTCCCAGCTTGACTCTCTGACAGCTCACGACATTGTGATCATCTTAGCTTGATGCTAGACTACTACTAAAGACTATCGTTGTGTCTTTATTAGGAACCCATAGGTCGATCCACGTGGGATGAGACTAGATGCTTCACTTGCGAGATAGATCTAAGAAGCACCTAGTTGCCTAGGTCTGCACATTTAGAGTTAGCACACAACAATAGCAACAAACATCAACATCAATTCAATGTGAAATACACTTGTTTTTCATGGCCCTGTCCCTAATTAGTTTGACCATCATAATCAGCTCTTGAAGCTCTTATAGTATTTGGGATTCATTGTTGACAACTCGATCATTGGTATTGAGCATGTGCCATTGGATTTGAGCTTCCATACTTTAGTCCTTGATTGTCATGCTCGATAGTTTGTTGTAATAACACCTAGGACAGCATACATTTAGAGTTTGGAGCTCTTGTTTATGTCTATTGATGCTCATATGCATATGCATTGATGTTGGGATGTTTGGAAAATGTCTTGAGGTGCTAATGGTTGGATTTGAGCTTGCATTGGCTCAATTTAAGTAAAGATTTCACTGCTATAATACAATGGATAGCAAGCTTTTATCAAGAAAAACTAAATGACTACTCTTGGATGTCATTCAAGTGCTTCGTATCAATGTATTGATGCTTAGCATCGGTCTACGAACTTGAATATGCTATTGAAAACTTTTTGAGCTTCAACTTTGAGCTTGGTGACATTTATCTTTGTTGTGGCTACATGCATTTGTTACTTCAATGGCTTACATAGTTATAGGCTTAAAGAATCTATTGGGATTTATGGTTCATGTATCTTGGATACTCATGTATCATGTACTTGATGTTTTAAGCATGTGTTGCTCATTTGGCAGTTAATTTTGTTCCAATGGGAGTTACTTATACTGCCTGTATACTTTGCATTTGAGCAAAGCCTTGGGTTTATGCAGTTAAGCTTACTTTAGTGAGACTATGGGACTTGGTTGAGTTATGGTCATGCTCTTCATATGCTAATTGGATGCAGTTGTTGCCTAGTGGACTGATTTGATTCATGCTTTGAGCTGGCACCTATCTCTGTCAAGTTGTTGTCAGTGATGTATTCATCCCACTTGGCTATGTATTGAGCTTCTCTACACTTGCTCAGTCAATTGTATATCTGGAAGTTCTCTTCTACTATCTCTGAGACCTACTACATACATGATAGTTATGCCTATTGGATGTATCTCTCTCTAACATATCAAGTTTGACAATCCTCGATACTGGTTATATGCTTTGTGACTGCTAGTGGTTTGTACATATTCCACTTCTTGCAGGATATACTTGGCTGTTACAAATTGGATTTTATTGATGCTGGCCTACACCTGGCTTTGGATTTTATTATTGTCAATATTTTCAATTTGTTGTAATTGTTGTTTTATGCATCCTTTATGAAGGCAAATGCTTTGACTTGACCATCCTCTACTAGTAGTTAGTGGGGATAGCCCTACTCTTTGTTGTTTCTCCTCTCAGTTACTCATTGTATTGGTTTTGATTTTATACCATTTTGTTGTCATACAACTACCTATTTGTCTTGGATTGTGCTTTTATCTCTTGCATTATGGGTGGTGGGTCAAATGACAATGCTATCTTTAACATTGAAAGTTGGATGACACCAATTACAACCATTGAAAGGCACAAATCTAGCAAGTTCTAGTGCAAAAATTATAGATTACGCCATTGAGACATGAGAATGTAAAGCCCGAACACTTTGATGCAAAGGATTGGGCTAAACTAGATGAATTATATGAATCTACAATCATTTTGTTGCTCTCTAAGCATGTCTACTGTAATGTTGTCTCTGATACGTAGACTGCACGGGAGTTATGGGATAAGATTTGCAATGTCTATCATAAGTGGAGCCTTCCTCTCAAATATATTGGTTGAAGCAACTCATGGACATTTATATGAAGGAGAGGACTTCCATGTCCGCCCACTTGAATGAGTTTCATTCTATTTTTAACAACTTGTTCTTGCAAGGAATTGAATTTAAGGACAATCTTCCTCCCTTGTTCTCATTGGTTACATTGCCTAAGTCATGGGACACATTCCATACTACTATGTGTGCAAATATGCCTATTGGAGTGTATGTGAGAAGTAAGCTTTTGGAGGAGCTTTTGAGCGAGCTTTTTTTGGCAACCTTGAGTTTTATTCCACGTAGTCCACTTGGTCCTCTTTTTCTTTTGGGCATATATCAAGCACTAATGTTGCTCCTTTGTTGCCATGACCACCACCACCACCACCACCACCACCACCAGCATCATCACCACGACATCTTACTCTCCCCCTATCACCACCACCACTAGCACCACCACCACCACCACAACATCTTACTCTCCCCCTCCTCATTAGAACCACATCCAATTCTTCTCTCTCTCTCTCTATATATATATATGTTGGTGACCAACCACCGACAACTCACTCCCCTCAATAACATTACCACCACTAGCACCACCACTACACCACCACATCTTACTCTCCTCATCAGAACCACAACTAATTCTCCTTTCCCTGTCTCCCTATCTCTCTCCTCATATGTTGGAGACCAACCACTGACATCTTACTCCCCTCAATAACACATCTCTCTCTCTCTCTCTCTCTCTCTCTCTCTCTCTCTCTCACACACACACACACACACACACACACACACATCTTGGAGACCCACAAAATGCATCTCCCTCTCCTCCTCCCCATCAATAACACCCTCTCTCTCTCTCTCTCTCTCTCTCTCTCTTTTACCCCCAACTCTCTCATCTCTCTCTCGCTCTCTCAACACATTAGTAGTTCTCTCTCTTTAATTGCTCTACATCACTACATTAAGCTTATGTGATTATTTTTTATAATATTATCACGATGTTAGTAGTTGAATTACACATACACAAGCGATATCACACTCCGTATACATTTACATCCCCCCTCTCTCTCAATTATTTGCATATATGTTATAATTACATCATGATGTATTAGTACTTCAACTGCATGAGCAAAACTAGATACACTTACACATTCCTCTCTCTCTCTCTCTCTCTCTCTCTCTCTCTCTCTCTCTCTCTCTCTCTCTCTCTCTCTCAAATGTTTGGGGATCTATTGCTAAAAGATATGACAAATGATGTATGCTCCAAGAAGAGATGCCCTAAATCCCATAGGCATAGTGAGGCAGAATGTCACTACCCGACTACTATAAAGCATTATACTTGACTACCACTTTTATGATGAGTAATGCAATATCATGATGCTTTATACTTTCGGTTAGTGGCATTGTCATTGTTAGTCTCTTACACAAGATCGTGTTTACAAGTCCAAGCTTCCATCTTGGAACCCAACTCACTTGTGTAAAAATTGGTCTATTCATTGCCCATGTCACTATGAATCTAGTCTTTATCTTTCAACCTCCATAGCTGCCATGCTCTAGATCTGTGTTTTAACATGGTATCAGAGCTCAGTTGAGCATGGCTTAGCTCTCCTCTCTACTCCTCCAGTATCTCTTCATCTCTGGTCACCCAGCTCATGATCTCATTTCTTCGTTTGGATTTTATACTCGCCGTTTGGCAACCATAGCCAATATGACCTACATCACTTTGAGCTTTCATAACTCTCTCTACAAGCCATATCTCAACCCTATTTCTTTTGGAGAGTTGCTCTATAGTCCAAGATGCTTCTTTATATTATTTTATAGGTCAACATTTCTTGCTTTGTTGCTCAATATTTTGAAAATTTCAACTTGTTGCCTGATATGCACTAATAGCTTGTCATATCATTTGCACCACTCAACCTGCCCATGATTCACCTTGCGCATATAGGACTTTTAAAGGCCTATACATAAGCTACTTCCCACATAAATATTGTGGTAAACGATCCACTATAGCTGCTACACAAAACAAAAAACCAGTGTGTCCTACAAACCCTAATAGAGGCTCCATAGTCACCAAGCTCAAGCTCTTTTCCACTCCAAATTTTCATTGTTCCCAAGTAACCCTCTGTCATTTAGATCTCGTCAATTTCAAGCAAGTGCAAAAGATTTGGAGCAACCCACCTGAACTCAAGCAGTCCACTTGAAGATCAAGAAGACCACCTGAAATCGAGCATCATAAAGCATGTCATCAAGGTAGTATCTCTTGATACTAACCTAGTGCATCTTGGCACCTGTGTTCATATACATTCAAGAACAACTCATTTGCTGGTTTTACCTCAGTTCTTGCAATGATAAACATGAAGATTTTTAATGTGAAATACCCAATTAATTAAATCCCTTATAAGCTTTAATCTCATTGTAAAAGGATAGACATTGTCCGAGTATACTCGCAATAAAACCTCCTTGAAAATGTCTGAACTTGAGCAAATAGCTAAATTCAATGGTGAAGGCTTTCACACTTGGAAAGAAAAGACAATGTACCATCTCATGAGGAAAGACCTCTGGGATCTATTTGAAGATGATACAAGAGATGCAAACGGCAAGAAGGAAGATGATGAAGATGGGTTCGTTGAAGAAGTCGAGTTTAAGACAAAAGAGTGGAAAAAGATGAATAACAAACTCTAGGCATCATTGCCTGGGGACTATCTGATGATGTATTGCACCATATCTCCAGCATCAAAGATGAAAAAAAGACATGGGATGAGCTTGATAGGATCTTTGGAACTCAAGCTAAAAACTTAAAAGTAAAATTACTCATGCAGTTCTATAAGCTAGATGTAAAGGATATTTCTTCTATGACCATGCACATTAACAAGTTTAAGAGCCTAAAAACTCAACTTACAACTTTAAAGAAGAACATAGATGAGGATGAAGCCATAGCGGTGCTACTAGCAAATGTAAATAAAGAACCATATGAGAACCTTGTGTCTACCCTAAGTAATGTTCCTAATCTCTCACTCAAAGACATTGAGCATTCTCTAGTTGATGGAGAAAGTAAACTTAAAAACAAGGATGCAAAGAAACCATCTCAAAGGACAATCTCTTGTACACCAAGAGGGAACTTATGGAGCAAAAGAATATGGATAAGGATTCAACACCAACAACAAGGATCGGGTCACATATCATTGTTTCCACAGGAAACTAGCACAAAAGGTGCAAAAGGTTAACCATCAAAATCAGTTCATGAATGAAGAAGATGCTTCCACCATCAACAACAACTTAGACAAATTATTTTGAAGAAATTATATTTCCCATAGTGGATTTTGTTTCTCTTAGTGGATGTTGTAAAAACCCTTGCCAAATATGTACAGTTGCAAGCTTTAACTTGATTAGGTTGCCTATGGGTTAGTCTCCCGGGCCATGTCTGTTGAGATATCGAGCTCCACTCGTGATATGCCAGGGTGACCGTTGTGTATTTATGTCACCGACTTGTCAGTTGCAGACGCGATTGGTACACCGCCCATGAATAATAGCTACATGATAGCTATCCTTATCTACTCTAGTTTGTGGCTCAGTTAGTATGCCACCTTAGTTAGTTGAGTTTGGTTTGAGACCCATATATAGGGTTCTTCTATTTCTTTGTACTAGAGTTCTTTTGGCTTACACAACTAAGAAGAGGAAAACTATTTTTAGCCTCCACCCTTGTGTGTCTTCCCCCATTGTGCAAGTAAGAAAGCTTCAAGCGAGACTCCTTCCTTCTCTCCCACAATCTTGACATGGTTTCAGAGCCTTGTTCGTGGTAAGGAGCTCAAGAAAGCAAGCCAAGCTCGCGGTGTTCTGGTAAGAGGAGCAGTGTTGCTTTCATTTTCTGTTTTGGGAGCAGATCTCTGCAGGTAGCACAGTCGGAAAGTGCAGGAGTGCATTGTCTCAGGTTGAGACGCCCTTCGTGGTGAAGCAAGAGGGCAGTATATGCTGCGGGAGAGGGCTTTAGCCCATGGCGACCTTGTTTTTTTGATTTGAGGCCATTTCGGGGCCTGTTTTGGAGGCGGAAGTTTTCTGCACGCACTCAGGAAAAGGCCCAGTTTTATGCTGTGCAGCCACTATTCTACAGGTCGGTGAAAAGTTACTGTAGAAATTGCATTGTATGCTTGTGCGCAGAGACATTGGGAGTTACAGAATCATCCCTGTTGCCTGTTGATGCAAAATCGTCACTAGGAAGTGACTGTGTGGTCAAATACCACTTTCGCCAGTTTTGCAGATTTTCCCTTGTGAGGGTGAAGCTGTGGTTTTTGCAGTGACAGAATTTTTTGCAGTCTTCTGTAATGGCATCTGATTCTCTTTCACAGATTGTCACTGAAAAGCTTGACAAGAACAACTTCCAAGCATGGAAGTTTAGAATGACGAATTTTCTTATGGAAAAAGGATATTGGGAATTTGTTGCAGGAAATGAAGAAGAACCAGTTCTTCCTAATGTTCCCAATCAACAGCAAATGCAGGCATTTAAAGCATGGCATGAGAGAGCCAGGAAAGTTATGTATTGGCTGTCTATCAGCATTTCAGACTCTATGATTGTGCATATTCAAGATGCAAGTACGCCAAAGGAGGCATGGGATACTTTGTCAAAAATGTATAGCACAAATACGCAAGCCAGGAAAATGCAGCTCAAGCAAGAGTTGCACAATGTGCAAAGAGAAAATATGAGCATCAATGACTACCACATGAAGGTGAAGAAGATTGCAGATGCACTTGCTTCCATTGGGTCACCAGTGGAAGATGATGATTTAGTTTCTGTGACCTTGAATGGTCTAGGAAAGGATTATGCACAGTTTCGGATATCCATTTCAGTTCGTGAAAGATTTCCTGATTTTGAGGAGCTGATTGCTCTTCTAATTTCTGAGGAGCAAAGAAATGGTGGTGCATCTTCTTCAGGAGGAACTTCAAAAGAAGTTGTCTTCTACTCAAATGCTGGAAGAGGTAGAGGCAGAGGTAGAGGAGGCCGATTTGGAGGCGGTGGTAGAAATCAGAATATGCAGCAAACTCAAGAAAACCAGTCCTATGGAGGAGGACGTGGTAACTCTAGAGGCAGGGGGAGCCAAAGAGGTCGTGGTGGATGGCAAAGAGGACAAAATGCAAACAGTAATGTTGAATGCTACTACTGTGGTAAAATGGGTCATATGGCTAAAGACTGCTATAAAAAGCAGAATGACATCATGAATGGAAAACTGCAACAAGGGAATTATGCATCTTCTAGTAGACAGGGTGATGACAGAAATGAGTACTTGTTTATGGTGCAGCACATGAACAATTCTGTGACAAGTGCAGAAGAAAGCAATGATGTATGGTATGTTGACTCAGGTGCATCAAACCACATGACAGGTCATGCAGAATGGATGGAGGATGCAAGGAAAATGAAAAAACCAGGATTTGTGGAGACTGGTGATGATACTGCACATCCTATTGTGCAGATTGGAAAAATTCCTTTGTCTATGCAGGATGGGAAAAAGAAATACCTGTCCGATGTATTTCATGTCCCGAATATCACCAAGAATCTGGTTTCTGTTGGTCAAATGGTTGAGCAGGGCTTGCAGGTCAGATTTAATCCTCATGGATGCTTTGTTGAGGATATGAAAAATAAAGGTCGCTTGATAGCAAAAGGAAAGAAGAAGGGCAGAATGTTTACATTGGATGCAGACATGTCTGAATTGAGTGCAGCAATGTTTGCACATGGGACCGGTGTAGTTGCAGATATTGATATCTGGCATAAACGCATTGGTCATGTTAATGTACAGCGACTTAAATCAATGCAGGCCCAAAATATTGTTGCAGGTTTGCCGAAATTCAAGGTTGCAGAAATGCATAAGGTATGTGAAGCCTGTCAGTTTGGAAAACAGGTAAGGAAACCATTTCCTAGACATGTTCAAGAGAGTAATAAGCCATTGGAATTAATCCACTCTGATGTAAATGTGTGGACAACTAAAGCTGCATCTCTTGGAGGCTGTCATTATTTTGTCAGTTTTATTGATGACTATAGCAGAAAAGTTTGGGTGTATTTTATGAAAAAGAAAAGTGAAGTTTTTGGGCATTTCAAAACTCTTAAAGATATGGTTGAAAAAGAAACAGGCCTGCAGATAAAATGCCTAAGGTCAGATGGAGGGGGAGAGTACCTCTCAAATGAGTTTGCAAGGTTCCTGCAGGAGCATGGCATAAAGCAGCAATATTCATGCAGTCATACCCCACAACAAAATGGAATTGCAGAAAGGAAAACAGGCATATTGGAGAGGTTTCTCGTGCCATGCTCAATGAAAAGGACTTGCCAGATTTTTATTGGGCTGAGGCAGTTGCTACAGCAGTCTACATAATGAACAGGACTCCCACTGCAGCAATACATGGAATGACTCCAGAGGAGAGGTATACTGGTAGGAAACCAGATATTTCTCATTTGAAAATTTTTGGTTGCATTGCCTATGTACATGTGCCAGATGAGTTGAGATCCAAGTTGGATCCAAAAGCTGAGAAGTGCATCTTTATTGGTTACTCTCTGCAGCAAAAATGGTATAGATGCTATAACCCCTCTACTCGTAAGTTTACAGTGAGCAAAGATGTTGTTTTTTATGAGATGAGTAGCTGGTATAAACCAGTAAATGTGATTGATGATGTAGATGCACAAAATGGTAATGCTGCACAGAATTCACAACAGCAGTCACAAAATATTAGTGGACCTGGAGCGTCCTCTAGCAGTGGTTCACATTCTTCGCCATGGACATGCAGATTGAGATCAGGAGAATCTTCTCAAAGCAATGCAGATAGTGGTATGCAGGTATCACGAAAAGGAAAAGAGAAGGTTGATTAGCCCATGTTTGATGTGAATGCAGGTCACTCTTATGTGGATGGTGAATCCAGTGGCTCAGAACAGAGCATTGATGATGAGTTGGGTATTCCTTCTATTGTTACACCTGGAGTAAGGAAGACCAGGGATGTTTTGAGAGCACCTGGGAGTGAACCTACTTTGCGCAGGTCTACGAGAGCTAGGTATCCTGTGGATAGGCTGAAATATGATGGATTTACAGCCATTCACTATGCATATATGGTTAAAGTGATACAGGAACCAGAACCCACTTCTTTTGAGGAAGCCATGGGAAAAGAAAAATGGGAGAAAGCCATGGATGAAGAAATGGATGCCTTGGAAGCAAATGCTACATGGGAATTGGTACCTTTGCCTAAAGGTAAAAATGCAATTGGCTGTAAGTGGGTTTATAAGGTGAAGCACAATGCAGATGGTTCTGTGAATAGATACAAGGCAAGATTAGTAGTCAAGGGGTATGCACAAACATATGGCATTGACTATGAAGAAACATTCAGTCCGGTTGCAAGGATGGCAACCGTAAGAGCAGTCATTGCTATGGCTGCATCAAAGGGATGGTCTTTACATCAGATGGATGTAAAGAATGCTTTCTTGCATGGTGATTTGCAAGAAGAGGTCTATATGGAGCAGCCACCAGGTTATGTGCATGCTGTTCATCCTGAGTTTGTTTGCAGGTTGAAGAAAGCCTTGTATGGCTTGAAGCAAGCACCTAGAGCATGGTCTGACAAGATAGGACAGTATCTTGTCACTATTGGCTTTCAGATTTTCAAGGTAGATTTCTCACTTTATGTGAGAAAAACAGAGAAAGGTATTATGCTACTTGTCATTTATGTTGATGATTTGATTATGACAGGTGACAGTGATGAAGATATCCTTCATGTGAAAATGCTATTGAAGCAGAAGTTTGAGATGAAGGATTTAGGAGAGCTGCGTTATTTCTTGGGCATTGAGGTGATTAGATCACCAAGTGGGATACAACTCTTGCAGAGGCAGTATGGATTGGACATGCTGTCCAAATATGGGATGACAGGCTGTAAGCCTATTTCAGTTCCTTTGGAGCAGAATGTGAAGCTGAGCACAGATGCAGGTGAGCTTCTAGAAGACCCTACTATGTACAGACACATAGTAGGAAGTTTGATTTATATGACTATTACCAGGCCAGATTTGAGCTATGCTGTTGGATTGGTAAGTCAGTTTATGCAGGCTCCAAGGAAACCACATTTGGATGCGGCTAGACGCATACTCAGGTATGTGAAGTCCACATTGCAGTATGGACTATTTTATGAGGCTGGGGTTCAGATACAGTTGCATGGATACACTGATGCTGATTGGGCTGGTAGTATTTCTGATAGACGATCTACCAGTGGATATGTGTTCTCTTTTGGGAGTGCTGCAGTCACTTGGAGCAGCAAGAAACAGCCTACGGTTGCCTTGTCAAGCACAGAGGCCGAGTACAGGGGTGCAGCAATGGCTGCATGTGAGGTAGCTTGGTTGCATAAGCTACTTTATGATATGCATCAGTCTACAGATGGACCAGTTGTCATTTATTGTGACAACATGAGTAGTATACACTTGGCAAATAACCCAGTCTATCATGCTAGAACAAAGCACATTGAGGTGCATTATCACTATGTGCGAGAGAGGGTTTTACTAGGTCTTATTGATCTAGTTTATGTCAGCACAGAGGATCAGGTAGCTGACATATTCACGAAGACATTGGGCGCAGAGAAGTTGCGCAAGTTCAGAGACCTGCTTGGTGTGCAGGAATTGGGATTGAGCTCGAGGGGGAGTGTTGAGATATCGAGCTCCACTCGTGATACGCCAGGGTGACCGTTGTGTATTTATGTCACCGACTTATCAGTTGCAGACGCGGTTGGTACACCGCCCATGAATAATAGCTACATGATAGCTATCCTTATCTACTCTAGTTCGTGGCTCAGTTAGTATGCCACCTTAGTTAGTTGAGTTTGGTTTGAGACCCATATATAGGGTTCTTCTATTTCTTTGTACTAGAGTTCTTTTGGCTTACACAACTAAGAAGAGGAAAACTGTTTTTAGCCTCCACCCTTGTGTGTCTTCCCCCATTGTGCAAGCAAGACAGCTTCAAGCGAGACTCCTTCCTTCTCTCCCACAATCTTGACATGTCATCATGTAGAGGGGGCAAAAGCCAACAAGTGTAGGAACTCATCGTTTGAGGGGGGGTGTTGAAGGATATGGCAAATGATCTATGCTCCAAGAAGAGATGCCCAGAATCCCATAGGCATAGTGAGGCAGAATGTCACTACCCAACTACTATAAAGCATTGTACTTGACTACCACTTTTATGATGAGTAATGCAATATCATGATGCTTTGTACTTTCATTTAGTGTCATTGCCATTGTCAATCTCTTACACAAGATTGTGTTTATGAGTCCACACTTCCATCTTGGAACCTAATTCACTTATGTAATAGTTGGCCTATTCATTGTCCATATCACTATGAATCTAGTCTTCATCTTCCAATCTCCATGGTTGCCACGCTATAGATCCATGTTTTGACATCTGCGATATGCATCTCCTTCTTCTCCTTCTAAATAACCTCTCTCTCTCTCTCTCTCTCTCTCTCTCTCTCTAACAATGCATTAGTAGTTCTATCTCCTTAACTTATTTACATCACTAGATTAAGCTTATATGCTTATCTTTGATAATATTATCACAATGTTAATGGTTCAATTATATATATATATAACTACATATACATTCACATCCCCCTCTCTCCCTTCTTTGCATGTATTTTACAATTATATATTGATGTGTTAGTACTTTAATTATGCACAACAAGCAAACTACATACACATCCACTTATACTTGCACATTGCTCTCTCTCTCTCTCTTCCTCATTTGATTAAGCTTACATATGGATTGAAGTTATGTATTTGTTTACAATACACCCTTGTAAGCAATTGCTTCACAATCTCTGTAAAATATAGCTCCATATTGCTTTATCACTTGTACATGTTATTTCTTTCAAGAATTGTTCATTTTAAACTCCAAACTTTAACAATCAAATATTTTAATAGGTGCCTAGGGTGCCCTCACTCCTTTGGCATTCCATTTTCTTATTGTTTCCTCCACCATTTGTTTTCTTCTTTCCCTCAATGCTGCCTTTCTTTCTGCGGAGGTATCTACGTGTTGCTGCTCGTCAAGCCATGGGGAAGGAGGCGGTGGGACACGTGCAGCCCTATTTCAAAGTTCATGTCTACCTCCTCCTCCTGCCTTGGCTCCTACTATTCTTCTTCAGTGAATCCAAGCGCATCCACTTCTTGTGGAGTTAGGCATGCCGACAAGAGATAGTGATGTTGCTCTTCTAGGGCAGGCTCAGGCTTGAGCCAACTCCCCCAAGTTGTGGTGGCATCTCCAAGCCTGCTCTAAGGGCCCTGCATGCCATTCCCAACTTCTTCTTGATGGCTCCTATGGACTCTCCCTGGCCTCCGCTCTACTTTCAACAAGTATTTTGTCTTTCTCTACTTGAGCCAGACGATGCACATGGTTCTCATCCTCCCTTCATTGCCGGTTGCCTACTCTTCGGTTCTCTTCGTCATCTCCTCGGAGCTCTCCTTTTGCCTCTGTGTTAGGGTTGTTATGATCGACTCTTGTTCTTTCCCCTTGTGGGTGAGCCCTTCCTCTTTTTCCAAGTGTTTGATTTCTCTCACTAGCCTTTCCTGCTCATCTATTTCTAGGAACACCCTGACAATGAGGTCTTCAACCTCTCAGTGATGCTTCTCTTGTTCCTGCTTCCTTTCTACTTCTCTTTCACCAAGCTCTTCCATGCCCGATTGGACCCTTTGCAGTTGAGCTTCCAAGTCCTGGTGTTGAAGCATTAAGATTTGGTATTCACATTGTAGTGCAACCAGCTCCTGGTTCTTGTCTTTGAGCTGCTGCCACCAGGTTTTCTCATTTTCTTCCTTGGCACTAAGCTTGGCCTTTAGCTCACTAATTTCTTTTTGGCACATGGGCACCTGCCAAGTTTTATCCAACTGGAAGGCCGCCACCAACTCTTTCTCGGCTTCTGACTCAGCCATTGCTATTCTCTTTTTCTCCTTGGCCTTCTCCATTTGAGAAAGTAGCTTTGTGACATAATTGTCATAGTTATCGAGGTGGCGTCATAGTTGTGGGGATGGGAGTTGTGGAGGCTCCCACCTTTTCCCGCTTAGGGTCCTGCCTTAACTCGGCATTTGTTGCTACTGCCGGTCTTTTTTGCCCCACACTCGGGGTTTCCATGCTCTTTGCCTGAGCCAGTTCTTTGTTGACAAAATATAGCATCCAAGCCATGAGATTAGTGGCATCGAACATGGCCAAGGTGCTCTGGGTGGGCATTGCCATTGCGGGGGTAGGCACCATGAGGGGCAGAATGGGATGAACAAGGGCTTTGCCCTTGCCCTCCTGCAATGTGGTTGGTATGCCTTCAGGTACCTAAGTGCTTGAACCTGGGCCCTCGTCTCTTCTTGGGCTCAAGGTGTCCATCTCGCCTTGTTTGCCTTGCTGCTCCATTGACCTTTGTTTGGAGAACTCAATGTCTTCCTCTTTCTTCTTCCTCAACTCCTCCTCCTATTCAATGGTCTTTCTTCTCCTCTCTTCCTCGGCTCTTTTTGTCTCTGTCTTGGCTTTCTGCAGGTCTACTTACTCCTTTTTCTTCCTTTGTTCCTCTTGCTTTTTCTGAATCGTCTTCTTCTTAGGTGTCCTTGCTTTCCTTCTGCTGAACTGAGCTTCTTGCTCTCCCTCCTCTTTGCTGACCATCCTCTCACTTGATTGTTCTTTGTCCTAACGAGGAGGTGACTTATCAGGTGTTTCATATACTCTCTCTTTTGCATCATGTGTCTCTTTTATCGCCTCTTAGATAAGGGTGGTCAAAATTCCCCCATACCCTATAAATGAGGCTTTGGTTGAAGGCTTCTTTCTGTTGGTTCCTTTTGATGATGGGGACTCTCCACTTGCTGGTCTACTTCTAAGGGCTAGTGCTTTAGCGGATTGATCTATGGTTTTTTGCACGTAGCCATTCCAATCTACCTCATTCAACAAATGAGCTGCCACACTCTCCAGCATGGGTACACTGATCCTATGCATGAGCGAGTTGTAACTTTGGCTAGAGAAGAGAGAGTGGATCACCTTGGCATGTAATCTGACTTCCGCGTCGGGAATGGCTTGGATACTTATGCCATCATTCGTTAAGACACTCTCCTTTCTCATCTCCAGCATGGCATAGACGTCTGTTCCCTACCTCTTCTCCACCTTTTCGGTTTGAATCCCAACGCCTTTTCCACCAAGGCCCTGCTAAGCGGGACCTGCACTTGCTTGATTCCTTCTATGCTTCCCACGAATATTGTCCCACACTCCTTGTTGGGGTTATATATCCTTAGGAATTCCACGCACTTAGTGTGGTCAAGCTCTTGTTCAAAAATTTTGATGTACTTGACAAGGTTGCATTGGTCTATGATCCTCTCGATGGCCTCCTCACTGGTCACCACCTCTTCGACGTCGTGAATGCTTTTGAATTTGAGTTGGCTATATGCTTGGTTTTCAAGGGAGAGGCCATACTTTGCTCTTTCCTCTTCCGTGAAGGGAAGAAGATGGGCTCGGTCTTGTTGCAGTATCTTCAGCTTCTGTCACAAGCCATGGTTTTTCATTAGTGCTTTTCAAAATAATCACTTGCTGAAAGGAAAAACTTCATGCTTGGCGAAATAAAATGTTTTTAGTACAAAATTAGACTTTTTCCTTTAAGTAGTTTATTGATTTCAAATTTTATTGACATTTTTCTCAATCACAAGTTGTTTCATCCTACCATTGAGATCCCCCATGTGTGCTTTTCCTTTATTGTTTTCCTTATGTGTTTGGTTTCATTCACCTTACCCCCACCATTGAGGTTCCCTATGTGTGCTTTTCCTTTACTGTTTTCCTTATGTGTTTGGTTTGATTCACCTTACCCCCTCCCCCTTCTGAAATGAGAAGAATCCTTCATAGGGTTAAAAGTTTAGAGGATGAAGGGCATTCAGTACGTAATCTTAGTGTTTTACTGTTGCATGAACCAAACATAGAAATTTAGGTTATATTCTAAAGTAGCATAGGTGTTTGTGTCCAAAGGGCGGATGCCTACATGCGTAATGTAAGTGAGGACATCAAGTAAGAAGTCGTCAAAGTCCACTCGGCTAGCAACATGTAGCTCACTCAGTGAGGATGTGATCTAAATAAGGATGTCCCTCAATGTCTCTGGCCATGATCATGTTCTTGTTATATGACATAATGACATGATATTTGATTGCATGTTCCCTGGATATCTCAGTTGCCACTAACTCCTCAATTGCTTTGGAAGCCTTAATGAAAACAAATTCTGACTCCTCCCAAGAGCAAGAGAGTGTTCGCACTTCCGTTGCTATAGGTTCCTCCAAGAGGCCTAAGTCTAGTCGATCGTAGCTTTTAGCCAGTGTCATGAAAGTCGCATCCAAGCGTCTAAGGCAAGCAACCAAGTCATCCCTCGTATTTTCAGCTAAGTCTGCACCTAAGGTTAGAATTGATCACCGCTCATAAGAGGGTGTAAGGCTAGTAGTAGATGGTTGAGGTTTGACAGAACTAGAGAGTTCAACAGCTAATGGTTGTTGCTTGGTTTGCTCTTGAGGTTGTAGCTTGGCCTCATGTTCAATGGGTTTGGTTGTAGCTACGGTTGTCACGTTAGTAAATGCTTCTAAGGTTTGAGGGGCACCATCGTTGCTAGATTTGAGCGGTTTGCTAGTAGCAAGATGCGATTTTGGGCAATAGATTGGTTTTGGCCCTGTCGATCTAGGCTTTGGAGATTCTATGGACTTAGCAGCCCGATTCTCTTGTGACCTGAGTGTCTTTGGCTAAACGTTTCGTGTAGTCAAGCTTGAGAGTGGCATTTGAGTAGGGCCTTTGGTTGTTTAGGCTTTAGGTAGCCAAATCCAGGTGTTACTCTCATAATAGCCTTGCGCTTACAATAAGGTCTTAGGGACTCATCGCGGCTTAATCATATGTTGATGTTTATAGTTTTTCCTTGGCCTTCTAGGTTTCAAGTGTGGGTCATTAGCCTTGTGTGATCATGGATTTCTAGTTTTAGGTGGCTATCCTTGATGTTTAGGTACTCATTTGAACTTGGGTTCATGGGCTTCAGTGTTGGGTTCAGCGGTTTGCTGGCATTGAGGCTTGGCGGGTTGTGGCGAGTCACGACCCCCCTCCTTAGACTTGACGATGGGTTTCTCTACCAATGGCTTTGTGGACTTAGAAGGAGTCACGCCACCCTTGCTGAAAGCTATAACTATGCGGATCTTGCCCTCGCTAGGTGGATACACTGGGATTTGCAGTCAACATTGCAACGAGCTTGGTTCTTAAAGGTTCGTCCTAATAGTGACTCTGTGCCTACATCTTTAGTGTTAGGCAACACATAGAAGATCATTGGCATGCTTTCAAACTCGATAGAAACTGTAGCCTTGAACTTTCCCAAGAGTGCATATAATAGGCCCCCATATGGGCTGAGCTTAGTGTTAGTGGGTTGTAACTGTAGTTTGCCAATTTGGGTCCAATGATCATGAGTTAAGACATTAACATCAGCTCCCTCATCGATCAATACATTGATGGTGCATGTGTACTTGGCAATGACCGTTATGCTTAGGTAAGCTGGTTCTACAACGTCCTCATCCTCATTGTCCATCTCAGTGATAGTGGCTACTTGTACTTTGATAGGGGATGCTAGCATTGAAGGCTCATACAATGGATGCGTGGGAGGGAAATACTTCTTTATGTCGCTACCATTGAAAAAGCCTATGCCCTCACCTTCTAGGGTTTCAAGTTCTACATTGCCAGCTTAGCTGATGGTTTGAACTCTAAAAGGACCTAGCTCCCAAAACTTCATTTTTTGTTTATGTCCCTTGAGTGAGTACAATAGTACTAAGTTGCCCTATTCAAAGTTTTGTTGCTTGACATGCTTATCAAACCAGCTTTTGCATCTTGCCTTCTCGCATATTAGCGCATGGGTGGCTAGAAGCCGAGTTTTCGATAAGTGCTCGAGCTCAACCAGGCATTCCATCAATGCCTCCTTTCCATCCCATCTCTCTTGAAAGGCTATCCTTAAGCTAGGAATGAAGAACTCTAAGGGTAGAATTGTCTCAATTCCATAGGTCAACCTAAAGGGAGTTTGACCCATAGCTGTTTTATAAGTTGTGTGGTAGACCCACAAGGCCGCCATTAACTTGTTATCCTAGTTTTTGTGCGAAGCAGAGACTACCTTGGACAAGACATTCACCAAGATTTTATTTGTGGATTTAGCTTGGCCATTTGCCTAAGGGTAATAAGACGAAGACTTTCAATGGATGATTAGGAAGGTGGATAAGAGATAAGCTATCACTTCATTGATGAAGTGTGTGCCTTGGTCACTAATAAGTTCAATGGGGCAACCAAATCAAGAGATCACTTGCTCCCACAAGAACTTGGCAATGGTTTGAGTGTCGTTTCTTTTTATAACATGTGCTTTAGTCCATCTTGTTAGATAATCGATGGTGGCAAAAATGATGTATTTAGCTTGTGAATACTGTGCAATAGGACTAATGGGTCTGATGAAGTCAATTCTCCATTTCTCGAAGGGTTGTCATGCAACGATTGGGGTCAACTCCATGTGATTCTTAGAATGGGGACCTTAGTCTGTTGGCACTCATCACAATGTTTTACGATTCATGTTGCATCTCAGAAGAGAGTGGACCACCACAGCTAGGATTGCAGCACCTTTGCGAATTGTTGTGTCTTCACTAAAGTGTCCTCTTGTGATTCCACCATGTGTCTCTGTGAGTACGTCATGCATTTCATACTCACACACACATCTACGCAACAACCTGACTTGACCCAACATGTAGAGTTGGCCTGCTATCCAACTGATAGGGTTGGATCTTTAGGATTATCCAGGGCCTTTTCTATTGGTCATTTAGGTAGTCCGTGCTCAAGTACTTGGATTATGTCATCTGCCCAATACAGCGTCATGTCGGCCTTAAACAAATCCCTTTCGCTGGACATGCTAGAATAGATGTGCATTTGGCAAGTCGTCTACAATGCCTTGCCCAACTTATTCTCTTGTGGGGATGCAAGACATATGGTTAGCCATGTAGTGCTGCTTCCCTTTATGTACCACCACGAAGAAGTCAAATTCCAAAAGCAAAAGTGGCCATTGAGTGATGTGTCTTGTAGCGCAATGTGTATTAACAAGATACAACGAGGCTTGATGGTCAACAAAGAATATAAAAGGTGTAGACAAAAGATAATGCCAAAATTTCTTTACAAAAAACACCATGGCCAAGCCCTCTCTTTCCGTTGTTGAGTAATTTATTTTGGTCTCAGTGAGTTGTTTGCTAGAAAATCTCACTGGGTAATCTAGGTTGTGTTCATCAGGCTGGCACAACACAACTCCTACGGCAAATTTTGAAGCATCAATATGTGCACGTGAAATGTGAGTGTACAAAGTCTGGGGCTCATAGAATTGGTGCCATTGTTAGAGTCTTTTTCAGTTCCTCATACATGCATTGGCATTCCTTGGTCCATTTGAATCTGATTAACAACTTATATAGAGGTCTAGCAATCAATGTATAGTTTAACACGAACTACCGATAATACCCTATGTGGCCTAAGAACATTGAGCACCCTTGTAATCAGTTGGAGGTGGAAGATCGACAATGACCTTGATCTTTGAGGAATCTATGGCAATGCCTTTCTTTAACACAACGTGCCCTAGGATGCATCGGTGCTTCACCCAAAACTGGCACTTCAAGGGGTTCAATGAGAGACGATATAGTCGACACCGTTCAAAGACCGCTCAAAGTTTGTCTAAGTGTTCCCTCCAAGTAGAGTGAACACACAAGTCATCCATGAAGACCTCTAACTCCTTCCTAAGCATGTCTTTGAATATTGCGCACATCAATCATTGGAAGGTAGGTGGTGCATTAGTCAACCCAAAAGGCATGAATATGTAGGCAAAGATGCTCCATTTAGTGGCGAACATTGTCTTATGATTGTCATTAGGATGCACTTGTACATGATTGTATCCAGAGAAGCCATTCAGAAAACTATAGGCCTCTTTGCTAGTCACTCTCTTGAGCATGTGCTCATGTATGGCAATGGATAGTTATCTCTCTTCGTAGCCACATTTACCTGCTTGTAATTGACACACACTCTAATCTTCCTATTTTTCTTTAATACGATGACTGTGGGCGAAACCCAGTCCGTGTGCTCAATTTCGTAGATGAATCCTACTCTCATTAGCTTGTCAATTTCTTCCTTGATGGAGTGGGTGTGCTTTGGATTCATGGGATATGGTTGCTGCTTAACCTGGATTGCATCTGGTGTCATGGGTATGTTGTGAGTTACTACACTCGGATCTATCCCTTTGAGTTCCTCTAGTGACCAAGTAAGGACCTCTATATACTCTCGTAAGAGAGTAGTGAGACTTGCTTCCTCTTCTTCAGTTAATTCATCGGCTATAAGGGCAGGTCGGGGTGTCTCCCCTTCCCTCTAGCTAAATTGACATCCTTGACCTTGGCGGGTCCTTCGATTGGTTCACTTGCTTGCCCCTGTCGTTTGGCTCCCAGCAAGATCACTACCCTATCTCCTTTTTAGCATTTCATGAATCACTTTAGTAGGTCTTGCGGTTTTTGCTGCTCTTCTGTTTGTGATTCCTTAGGCAGCTTCCATCGTTCCTTCCTTAACCATTAGAGTCTTAGGTGGATGGGTAGGTCCCCCTTGGTGCATTTGGTCTTGGGAGGTCGAGGTATCTCAGGATCACACTTTGAATTGACTTTTGACTCAGAATCAAACTCCCCATCTTTGGTAGAAGAGGGGGTCTCTCCTGCTGGTCGTAGCTTAGAAGGTGAGTCCGTTCTTAGCAATGGCGTGTCACTTGGTTGGGTTAGGCTTGCCTGCTCATAGTCAATTGTGCCTATGTGCTCCAACCAGGTTTGGTCACAATCCATGCGCATGACATCCTCTCCCTTCCCTAAAGACATTTTGCTTGCGTGGTCTGGAGTCAACTTGTATTTGTTTGATTACATGTCTCCCAGTGTCGTATTCTATAGTATCTATTTTCCCTTCGCTCTCATCATTGAAGGAGTAGTAGTCTTCATACTCGTCGTTAAAGCTATCTTTGTTTGATTGCTCATTATTCTCCAAGTTTTGATACGTCTCTTCTTGTTGTTCGGGGACTAAAGCCCAATTGTGTACCTTGGACCATTGCCATTCAAGCTCATCCAAGAGATCGTGGAGTGACCTAAGATTCGTTGTTGAATTGCCATCCAACTTGTCGATCAGATATCCTTGGATTTCTAGGAGCAATTCTACGACTCTCATGTTGTGCATCCAAGGTCAGCCTAGAAGGATGTCGTAGTCCACTCCCGTCATGACTATAAAGTCAACATAGAATTGGATTCTTGCGATCTTTACTAGCGAAATTTTCAACACTCCGAATGGGTTCACCTTCATTTTGTTACCAACTGTGATGTTGAACCTAGCAATCTTGACTAGTGGGTTACCCCAAGCTTGGAGTATTGCATGGCTTAGCACACTCACTCTCGCCCTCGTGTCTATGATTTCCTTTCTTGTGACATCTCCCAAAGCTAAGACTGGTAGGACTACATGCATTTCTGTGCCTTCCCAAAAAGTATTGATGTGCAAGGATTTAGGCATGGAGTGTAGCGTCAGACTTGTTATTTGCGTTTTTGTGTCATGCTCAGGCAAGTTTGTGGCAAGTGGCTCATTTGATTCTTTGACCCACTGTTTTAGCTCTTGCCATAGCGTTGGATGCTCCGTAAGCAAGTCACCTAAGCTTAGAGTCACAAGGGTGGTCACCAATGTATTAAGGAGGTTGCTAGCTACTTGCCTCTCTTCTAACTCTGTGGTTCTTGGCTAATGGCTCTGATTGGTTTGCTGGCACGTAGCATTTAGACTTTGTCAAGGCGGCACTGCTTGTGGTGCCATTGCATCCCTTGATTTTGGTCACAACGGGGGAGAGATTGGTGTGCTTATGCTTGAGAGATCATCGATCTTGTCTTCTAGTACAAGCTTAGCATCTTTTAGTTGCTCTTGGGCCTCCTTCACCCACTCTTTCACTTTCTCGATGGCTTCGAGCTAGCACTTCGAGTTGGCGACCCTAGCACTTCAAGTTGGCGACCCTAGCACTTCCCATCGTAGTTGTCTTTGGAGTTGACATTTCTACCTCTATGTCAATATCTTTCTTTCCAACATGCAGTGTTGTGGCACTTTTGGTTTTGAGAGTGATCTTAACATTTGGCCTTTTCTTCCTTCGTCTCCAACTCTTCTTGCCAATTGAGATTGTATCAAGGTTGCTAGGCTTGGAAATGATATGACAGTCTGCTTTGTTTGCGTGCGGCGGGTCATGACATGCAATGGGATAGGCATGGTCTCCCCATCGAGTGTCTCAACATCGAATAACCCCAATGGAATCGATGGCTCATTTGCCGACCTAGAGGATGGCTTCCATCTAGGGAAATCGACAAAGAGATGAGTGATTCCACACTCGCACATCTTAGGTCAGCCTTATCTCTATTTGCTTGCTCCCTCTCGGGGCAGTGCGAAGAAACATGTCCTAGGTGACCATAAGTCTAACACACGATTGGCTCTTGGGCCTGCCCTCTTAGGCCTCTACCTCTCCCTCTCTCTAACGCCATCAACGGTACTGGTCGGTAGTCCATAAGAACTGCGTTGCCTTCCTCATTGTACGATACATAAGGGTTTACATAAGGCTCATCGTTGTTCGGCTCCTCCACGTAGTGGAATGGAGTATCACTCGGTGGATGGGTTATGTAGGGTCCAGGTGGTCTAGGGATACATGTAGGGTTTATCTCCATCCTAGGGATGGTTGGCTTAGCGTCATTAGGTGCTAAGAGGGACAATGGGGCTCCCCTTCCATAGAAGTTCGGCAGCTTGTTCGCAAGGTAGGGCTGACTGTAAGGCTGCAAGTATGGGAGTCTCTAGGATAGTCGACAATGCATGGCATCATGACCGAACCTATCACAATTAGTGCAAGATTGTGACCTAGGGTCCTGACACTTGGTTGGAAGGTGGATTCCACCACAATGCACACATTAGACGTGTGGGCACGTTGGCCGTCTCATCATCTCTTGCAATTTGGCTATTTTCATCTTCATCTGTGCTAGCTCTTGTCCTGAATCAGTGCTCTTCGCTTTATCTTGAGCGCTTGAGCCTCATCTCTCACTTGACGTTGAAGCCCTCTTGGAATTCTTCGCGATGGGCTCTTCTCAATTTCGAGCTGTTGGAGCTTCTCTCCTTGAGCTAGTTGTCCTGTCTAACAGCTTCCTCAAAGACCCTTGCCAGTGCATCTTGCTGTAAGCTCGAGTTGCTGGCCAAGGCTTTGTAGAGCTCTTCACTCCATATTCCGTTAATGAATACCATGGGCACTACTCTTTCAATTGGTCTCTCACCCATATGGATTCTCTTGAAGAGGCTCCTCACATGGGTCACATAATCTCGGATGTCCTCTTTCTCTCTCTACTTGATGTTCATAAGTCGCACTAGTAGGTTATCAGAGTATCCAAGTTCGAAAAATCTCTTAATGAAGAGATTTTTCAAGCCATTGAAATTGGCACACTCCACAGCATCCAGACTCGTGTACCATGTCCAATCCTTATCACCCAAGCACAAACCAAAAGATTGTGAGCATTGAGTGGGATCCGTGAGGCCGTTGGCCTTGCAGACTTACTCGAACTATTCCACAAAGCTATACAGGTTGTCGTTTGCTTGGTATTTGTCCAGTTGCTTCACTAACACATGAATTTTTGATTGGCTCTTAGAGCCTTGGTTGACTCCTAATCCTGCCAATAGCGATGTTGCTAATGTTGCAACACTCTGCTCCGCTGCCGTGTTATCTAGCAGCTGCTATCTCAAAAGCTTGCTCGGCGTGAGGTCTCATTCTAGCACTCTCTTGCTCTCCATCCAATTTGTACCTACTAGGGCTAGCACTCTCTAGATCTCTCACATTTCCATGCTCTAGTGTAAGCTCCTAGTTTGTTGATCCTAAATTTACGCGACTATGCCTTGCAAAGCCTTACGTGTTGGCTTCCTCTCCTCCTCAAGATCTTCTATGATGTCCTCTGCAAGTCTTCCACAATGTTCTAGTAGGGTTTGAGCATCATATTTGCTCACCAATTGCTGGATCGGCTCATAAAAATCTCCTCGGTCAAGTTCTTTGTTGCTTTTAAGGCATGAGCTACCCTCTTCCATATCTAAGACTTCTTGTTTTGCCAAATTGTCGATCAGGTTGATGAGGTCGGGTAGATCCACTTCTTGATAGTGTCGGTCCTTGCCGTGTTGGGTTCTTCAATTGTGTTCTTTGATTCATCCTACATTTGGGGATTCGATCACCTATCTATATCTTGGGATCTTCTCTTACTGGTGGGTTCCTTTAAGTTTTATGTCTGGGTGAGTTCCTTGTTAATTACAACCAACCCTCGACTTACCCTCACTCAGTGTGTGTGTATGTGCATATGTACTCTTTTCCGTGCATTGTGCGCAATCAAGCTTTTAGCTCTTCTTAAGTGTGTTTCGAGTGCTAGAAATCAAAGTGAGTGAGAAAACAAAGTGTTCAAATGGCTCTTGCACTCTACTTTATGGGTTTAGCATGTTAGGCTTGTATGTTCAGTTTCTGGTTGTCCTCGTCAGTTTATGGGGTTTCTCACTGTCACCTCTACGTCTATGTCTCGCTAATTCTTTTATTCCTTGCACTAGAAAGCCGTTTCAAGTGTCTATATGGTCTTCAGGGGTTCGTATGGCTGGCTTCTAGGTGTGTTTGGTTCAGGATCTAAAAATTTTGAAAAAAAATCAAATTTGGCCCAACATGTTTGAATTGTAGGGGCTGATAAATGACTCAGATGGACCGAATGGCCGGGGCTGCGAGTGAAACTTGGCCAAATTGAGATGGTCTGAGTGGCCAGGGCATAATGGGTGTGGTGCTTGAATTGAGATGGGCCAAATGGCTGAGTGGATCACTCAGACGGGGGCTAAGTTTGGGTGGGCTCAATGACTACATGTCTGAATGTACTAGGTCTACTTAGATGGCCGAACAGGCGAGAACAAGTGGGCCAAGGGCTGATTTTGGGACTTGGCCCAGGGTCGAGCAGCTCGGATGGGCCAAACGTAGCATGTTTTTTTCGAAACGACAGAAATTTCATGGCATCAAGTGATTTTGAGCTTCACACCTACCAAGCACTTCCAAATCCTATCTATGCATGAAGGAGAAGGTGTGGGTATACCTGTAGTGGTGGGAAACACACTTGTTGGTGACAAGATCAAAGTGGATCCATGCAGCGGAGCTCTCTCTCTCTCTCTCTCTCTCTCTCTCTCTCTCTGTGTCTGTCTCTCTCACCCAGGGTTTCAACTAAGCTCTCGCTTGGCCTCCTGGCTATATTAAACCCCTTCCCAACAAAGTTCTTGCCACTTCCACTCCCTCACTTGTCGACCTTGATCTCCTTGAGCACTTTTTCTTCCCGTTTTTCTTGATTTGTGTCCTGTTTGATTTTGTTTTATTGTAGCAAACCCTATGCTTTTTCGATCGATCTCTTAACCTTAACCTACTCTAAATGCAATAAGAATCGAAAGCAAAGTACTAAACTGATTTATCCTACTCTCCTATTCATCCAACCATCAAAATAACCAAAATACTTACATGTTTGTGAATATTAAAAACCCCAAACTTCCTACCTACCTCAAGCTCCAATTTAGGGATGAAACCCTTACTTTGATGCTCAATTTGAAGTACGCAAGTGCTCAAGCTTGAATTCGTTGGTCCTGGTAATGGAACCAAAATGTAAAGAGAGCTCACGCTCAACCGCCAAGACCCACGGACTACTTATTCCTTCAAGTGTTTGAAGGAGCACTAATGGCTACCTCTCACATAGCCGACGTGCTATCCCTCTCTATGAGTGTAGCGAGCTTACTTTGATGCCCGATTGAGTTGCTTCCTCTTTTAAGCACTTTGATAGCTCCATGATTCGTGATGCAAGCTCAAACATCCTCAAGCCTCTTTCTCTAAGCTCCATCCTCCATAGCCACGCGCGAGACGAGAGAAGAGAAGAGAAGAGAAGAAGAAGAGAGGAGATGTGGAGGGCTTCACCTCCAAGATCCCTCACCCTCACACACTCGCTCCCTCACTCACTCACAGTCTCTCCCAAAAGCACTCACAAGCAAGCAAGCAAGAGAAGAGAAGGAGACTAGAAGAAGAGTCCACTTTGCCACACACCAAAGAATGAGCTCTCATTCACTTTTTGCACTTTATACACATGCCCTAAAATCCCATGGGCACCCATCCCCTTTTTTACATGACCGGCCATTGTGGCAAGGTCCTTTTCCCATTCCCTTCTACTTGGCCTATTTCTTTAGTTTATGCTCATCTACCCGTTTACAATTTGTACAGGAGGGAGCCTGTTGCTCTTTTTCAAAAATTTTGGGATGCCTTCCATGTAAAAATGCGCTTTTGCCTTTAGCTTGATTTCTAGAGGCTATCCTTGCGCCTTTGCTTGTTCTCTGTTCTGCTTCTTCCATTGCCTCCATATTTTACTTCTTTTTCTTTGTCTCGAGTTGGGATTAACAATGTTTTTGAAGAGGATGGTATCCATGGGATTTGCTTGAAATGTAAATGAATATGCAAAGGAGTTAGATGGATTACATTGCATCTTCTTTATGCTATCATCCATAAATAGTATGTGGCCAATCAATATTATCAAAACATTTTAGAAATTGTGGCTTCATCGTGACTCCTTATCGAAGAATGAGTTATGAGAACAAATGCACTACAGGTATCACTTCCCTATGATTATCCATATTCTCTTTAGAAGAAGACATAAAAGTGTGATATATTCTAAAGAATACATGTGAAATTATTTATCCGAAATTTGGATCCTTATGTCTTTTGCACCTTTTTTTCTTTGAGTACTTTTGGTATAATGCATTCTTGTTGGAGGGGAATTCACCTTTAGGTAGTTGAGGAAGATAGAACTTTAGGCTCAATTTGGTGATCCTTATATATGAGCTACTCCTCCTTCAAGTGCACCTAATCTGTGCATTTCCTTAGCAAAATTTGCAACATCCCCTTCTCCAATTGCCCACACATGAACCTACATTTATAGTTCTATTACACGTAGAGAACACATCAACAAGATACCATTGAAAATATACTTCTATAGAAGGATGCCAAGTTATGCCTGTAGAGAAGTCTCCATGTTGCTAACTTGCATGATTTCTGAGACTCAATATTATCATCTGGTTTGAAATTCTCTTTATCTCCTATGTGAACTAGAAGAATAAATCTTTATCCACTTGAATGTTGTAGTAGTTTCCTCATTAAAAACGAGAGAGAGAGAGAGAGAGAGAGAGAGAGAGAGAGAGAGAGAGAGAGAGAGAGAGAGAGAGAGAGAGAGAGAGAGAGAGAGAGAGAGAGAGAGAGAGAGAGAGAGAGAGAGAGAGAGAGAGAGAGAGCTTTAAATCACACTCCCCTCCATCATCTCTCTAAGGAGATGTGAATTTTTTTATAATTGGACAAGGGTTTTCGGCAACCCCTTCTTAGTGAAAAAAATTCACAAGTTGCCTCTATCTCTTTGAAGGGACTTATGAAAAAGAAATTGGTTAGGAAGGGGTTGCTGACAGCTCCATATTCAGTGGAAAAAGAGTTTAGAGAGGACTTATGAAAAAAAAATTGGTCGAGAAGGGATTGCCAACAACCCCTTGTTTGGCAAAAAAAATTCACATTCCCCTTAAAGAAATGATAGAGTAGACTTGTGAATGAAAATTTCTCGAGAAAGGGTTGCAAGTAACTCTCTTCTTGACAAGTTGCTAGCAACCCCCTTCTCAACAAAAAAAAAGTATATATATATATATATATATCCTCTCATTTGTCTCTATCTCTCTCCCCCCTCTCTTTATATTTCTATTTAGTAATTAATTAAAAAATAATTAGTAATTAAGTTATTAACTAAGTAGTGCATATGTGTATGTGCCTCTCTCTCTCTCTCTCTCTATGTGTATGAGTGTGTATATGTATGTATTTTTGCAAGCCCTGATCTTCATCTCTCACTATGTGTATCTCTTGCAACTCTCTCTCTCTCTCTCTAGAGTCATTAGGACTCAATAGAGTCAATAGAGAAATAGAGAATATATGAATATATATATATATGTGTGTGTGTGTGTGTGTGTGTGTGTGTGTGTGTGTACGAGAGAGAGGAGGATATTTTAAAATAATTTTTGATGAGAGAGAAGATAAACAATAATTACTAGTTAGAAAGATCAAATTATGTGTATATATTTATGATATGTTTTAATATGAGACATAGTAGATTGAGACTTTTTGAATGAACTATATTGAAATGTTTAGACCATATGAACTAAAAGAAAACCTCTTTTGGGACATTTTTTTCTCCTAACATAGAAAACTAATAATTAACATAATATATAATGGCTATTATCTTTTACATTGTGTATTTGATAAAATAAAGATTTGTCAAAGATTTTAAAAAGTTTTATACTATTGAAATTATAATCAAAATGCAACTTTTTAGTCTAATTGTACTTGGGCCAAAAACTTTTAGATAGAGGAATTTGATCTCAAGTTGAAGAGAGAGAGAGAGAGAGAGAGAGAGAGAGAGAGAGAGAGAGAGAGAGAGAGAGAGAGAGAGAGAGTGTGTGTGTGTTAAAAAAAAGGTCCAAAGTTATTAATATAAGAGAAGTCGAAAGGTAATATTGTAGTATTATAGGAGAGAGTTGCTATAATTATTATTTTAAGCCATATATATATATATATATATATGTATGTATATATATATATAGAGAGAGAGAGAGCTTTGAATCACACTCCCCTCCATCATCTCTCTAAGGGGATGTGAATTTTTTTATAATTGGATAAGGGTTTTCGGCAACCCCTTCTTAGTGAAAAAAATTCACAAGTTGCCTCTATCTCTTTGAAGGGACTTATGAAAAAGAATTTGATTAGGAAGGGGTTACTGACAGCTCCATATTCAGTGAAAAAAGAGTTTAGAGAGGACTTATGAAAAAAAATTGGTCGAGAAGGGATTGCCAACAACCCCTTGTTTGGCAAAAAAAATTTCACATTCCCCTTAAAGAAATGATAGAGTAGACTTGTGAATGAAAATTTCTCGAGAAAGGGTTGCAAGTAACTCTCTTCTTGACAAGTTGCTAGCAACCCCCTTCTCAACAAAAAAAAGTATATATATATATATATATATATATATATATATATATATATATATATATATATATATATCCTCTCATTTGTCTCTATCTGTCTCTCCCCTCTCTTTATATTTCTATTTAGTAATTAATTAAAAATAATTAGTAATCAAGTTATTAACTAAGTAGTGCATATGTGTATGTGCCTCTCTCTCTCTCTATGTGTATGAGTGTGTATATGTATGTATTTTTGCAAGCCCTGATCTTCATTTCTCACTATGTGTATCTCTTGCAACTCTATCTCTCTCTCTCTAGAGTCATTAGGACTCAATAGAGTCAATAGAGAAATAGAGAATATTTATATGTATATGTATATATATATATACAAGAGAGAGGAGGACATTTTAAAATAATGATTGATGAGAGAGAAGATAAACAATAATTACTAGTTAGGAAGATCAAATTATGTGTATATTTATGATATGTTTTAATATGAGACATAGTAGATTGAGACTTTTTGAATGAACTATATTGAAATGTTTAGACCATATGAACTAAAAGAAATCCTCTCTTTTGAGACATTTTTTTCTCCTAACATAGAAAACTAATAATTAACATAATATATAATGGCTATTATCTTTTACATTGTGTATTTGACAAAATAAAGATTTGTCAAAGATTTTAAAAAGTTTTATACTATTGAAATTATAATCAAAATGCAACTTTTTAGTCTAATTGTACTTGGGCCAAAAACTTTTAAATAGAGGAATTTGATCTCAAGTTGGAGAGAGAGAGAGAGAGAGAGAGAGAGAGAGAGAGAGAGAGAGAGAGAGAGAGAGAGAGAGAGAGAGAGAGAGAGAGAGAGAGAGAGAGTGTGTGTGTGTGTGTGTTTTGATAAATGTCCAAAGTTATTAATATAAGAGAAGTCTAAAGGTAATATTGTAGTATTATAGGAGAGAGTTGCTATAATTATTATTTTAAGCCATACATACATATATATATATATATATATATAGAGAGAGAGAGAGAGAGAGAGAGAGAGAGAGAGAGAGAGAGAGAGAGTGTGTGTGTGTGTGGGGGGGGGGGGTGTTGATAATGATCAAAAGCTATTAATGTGTAGGAAAGGCCCAAATGTAGTATTCTAAGAGAAAGTTAAAATAAAATTTTAAAGCCACACACATACACATACATGCACACACATAGAGAATATGTGCGTGTGTATGTGTATGTTTTGATAAAAGTCCAAAGTTATTAATATAGGACAAGTCCAAAGGTAGTATTGTGGTATTATAGGAGAGAGTTGCTAGAAATTTTTAAAGCCACAAAGAGAGAGAGAGAGAGAGAGAGAGTAGAGTTGTTTATTATCGTCAATGGAAGGCCAAATTATGACCCATGGGACATTTCCAGATATATAATGAGTCTCTTTCCCCATGGTAGGAAAGGGGTAGCTACAGTGAAAGAACAATCTATGTAGCGTGGTTCTCCCGAAAGCGTAACATGCGGGTGATGAGAGTCCCTAACTTCAGTATAGGAGTAGTGGTCAAAAATTGGTGAAGTGGCCCCTGTAAAGGGATATCAAAGCCAGCCCGTATGTGTGCATATGCTGGGCATGTCATAATCATGTGCTCCTCTGATTCTACACTTTTTAGTCCACACAGCTTGCATAGCCTCGTCTCTCTTGCCTGTCCACTCCATGCACTTGTCTCGATCAATAAAATGTGTAATCGAGTTTGAAGTTGTGCAATACTCCATCTAAATACCACAGAGAGTAGGTTGGCTATGTATGGTTGCGTGTGTGCCTCTGCCTGCATGTAGGATTCCCAACATGAAGGATAGATATGCATACTATAATAAGCAAGTTTTCCATTTTCTCCCTTGCTTTGATGTTTTGCTTGATATGCTCGTAAGAGGTTTGATTGAAATGTGTCCATGCATATATCTTCAGATGCCATATCTAGATATCTATCCACTCCTCACCCTTTAAACCATTTTCACATATCCGGCACCCATCATATTGAAAGCACTTTACTTTTTCACGTTTTCTGTAGGCATATGCTAGCATCCCATGCCTGTTTGGGGAGCCTAATGTCATCCATTTGACGTACTCGGGTGGCATATCTCAATACTCGAATCATAGCATCTACCTCAATTGGCTGATGGCCACTTTCCAAAAGTATAAGTACATATGGTGTGGTGCTTCTGATACCCAAATGTCTACGGATAAAAGCTTTTTGCAGCTTCTCAATATCGTTCCATGCAGATGACGAGATGCTCCCCCCTCACACTTCCACTCCATATAATACCGATTGTAGAACATATGCATCAAAAATCATACAATGCATTTTTTAACATTTAGTATCTGTATGGTTGCAGTCGTTTTCAAAGTGATAATACTTGCTTTTCCTTGCCACTTAATCGACGCTCCACACATGTATGCCATCTGTGGTCTACAGAGCTATCTCAATCCCCAAGTATTTGAAAGTAGATACTACCTATATAGACTGTTCTGCATAATGTACTTTTGGTGAGGTCTTTGATTGCTTGGTGTGCACAATCATTTGCTTTGTTTTTGATACATTCACTGCCAAACCACTATCTTGACAAAACCGTTCAAGAATCCCCATGAACTGTTGCATACATTTCCCAGTATATGTAAAGAAAACCACATCATCTGCATAAAGCAGGACCAAGATGGCAAACATACCAATATGCGGGCTTTTGCCTTCCTCTTCATTCATAGCCGTGAGAAGTATTTCCTCTAGCTTATCAATGTATAAACCAAATAATGTAGGGGAGAGTAGGCAACCTTGTTTGACTCCCATATTACTCTCAAGTACTTGTGATAGCCCATTATGACCTTTGAGGTGGCATACCACTCGTTGATATATCCTATAAATTCCCATGTATAGATCATTTGGGGACCCCTAATTCTTGCATTTATTACCATAAGCCAACTCTTGGTACGGTGTCAAAAGCCTTCTTAAAATCCACAAAACAACAATACAAGGTTGCTCCCTTAAGTCGACTCTCATCCATAAGCACACATAAAGTAACCAAATGGTCTATGGTATTATGACCAGGGCGAAAACCTACTTGTCCATAAGCTCGTTTGTTATTACTTTCTACCCATTTACTCAATTGCATTTCCAGGATAGCGTTGAATAGCTTTGCCATGGCTAAACTGACCATAATTGTGCGGTAGTTTGTGAGAAAATTGCGATCTCCTCCCTTATACAATGGTTGTATCCAATTCTCCTGCCATTCTTGGGAAAAACCATATGCAAAAGCATGATGTATCACATGCAACATAAATAGTCTTGTCTCCTTTGTTGTTCATTTCAACATCTTCGCATTCAACTACAAAGTATCACATGCTTTTCCATTAGCCATCTTGTTGAGGGTTGCCTCCAATGTTTCTAAAGTGAACATAGCACTAAATGGTTGCGTATGTACATCGCATTTGATGGGTTGTACCTCTTTATGCATGTAAAGTTCTGTAACATAGGATCTACAAATCTAGATCTGGATTGCTTGTAGAAATTATTTTGTATTGTAAATGAGAGAGAGAGAGAGAGAGAGAGAGAGAGAGAGAGAGAGAGAGAGAGAGAGAGAGTGTGTGTGTGTGTGTGTGTGTGTGTGCATGTGTGTATGTGTGTGTGTGTGAGTGAATGAGTGAGTGAGAGGTGGTGGTGATGGTGAGATAGGTAGCATAATTTGAGAGAGAGAGAGAGAGAGAGAGAGAGAGAGAGAGAGAGAGAGAGAGAGAATGTGTGTTGTGTGAGAGGAGAGAAAGAGATAGAGAGACAAAGAGAATGAGCTACTTGCATGTAGAGAGAGAGAGAGAGAGAGAGAGAGAGAGAGAGAGAGAGAGAGAGAGAGAGAGAGAGAAGGTTGTGGTAAAGATGATGATGGCAATGGTGGTGATAAAGCTAGGAGTGGTGACGCGATGGAAGTGGCAATGGTGGTGGTAGAAGTGGAAGTGGAGGTGGGTACATCTAAGGATGGAATAAGTGAACTATGTAAAATAAGAATAGAGGGGTTGCCAAAAAAAGATCACTCAAAAAACTCACTTTTTGCCCTTCCCCTATCTATATTGATGGGCTGAAATCATAGGATGCAAAGGGTGTTCTCTTAAATGAAGAGGTTAAGAGAAAAATGTAGATACTTCCTGCACCTCTCATGCTCTGATAATCAAAGGCAGTAATAGGAGGGGTACTGACCATTGTGATACAGACTCTCAAAAGTCTCGCTCTCAATCACGTGGATATTCTCATAGTAAGTCACGTGGCTGTAAGTTCGCATCGACTTGTCACTATTGTGAAAAACAGGATAATATTTAACCATAGTGCCATGAAATGCATGATGACAAGCACAAGGAAAAGGAAAATGATAAGTGCAAGAAAAAAATGATGATCGTAGCATTGTCCCTAGCAAGTTCAATGTTAAGATTGAAGAGATTAATGTCATGTAAATTAATTTTGATGATGACTACATATTTGCAGCTTCTTCTCTTAATGTTTCACAGTTGAGTGATACCTTGTCTATCTATACTCAGTGTTGGTTGCTTGATTCATATCACCCCTCATTGAGTGGTTCCACTTCTATCACAACATGATGGGATCTATCAGATTGGGTAATGACCTGGTGTGATATCCTCACTTTGATTTAAAATCTTCATGACTTCTCACAAAATAGACTTGAAGAACTCTAAAATCATTAAATAGAGAAGATCTTGAGCAAAACACCCATGCATCATAACCTGAACTTTTTTTTGGATTGATAAGAATTGTAGCCACCCATCACGAAAGTTACCACGTGAACGAAAGTTATGAGTCATATTGTCATTAGTGTCAGTCTCTATAGTATGGATGGTCCAAAAATACTAGATTTTTGGACAAAACTAGCATATTTATGATATTTTGGATATTATTTATTGTAAATGTCCTAAAAAGCTATGGAAACTTCTAGAACAGGGTGTCATGTATAAAAAGCAAGTGGATTTTTAAGCTAGTTTTGGAGATTTAATGCAAAAAGAAGGATTGGCAAAATCACACACGTCGCGATTGTAGTTTATAGATAGTAAACAACAGTTCAAACGGGGAGAAGGAGTGATTTGGAAGATTTTTGAGTAGGTGTCCTATAGTTTTATCCCCCTTTTGGAGCCAACGAAACCGTCGGATTTGTGATTTGAGCATAAAATTACATCTTGGAAGCTTCAAATTGCTGACTTTGCCAAGATACTCTCCATAAAGAGCTCTTCTTCTTAGCCACAACCCTTCTTCTCTAATTTAGCTATAAATAAGAGGCATGTGGAGTAGTTGAGGAAGGTTTGAATAATAGAGGAGAGGCCCTTCTCAGGAGTATAGAGCAAGAGGGAGGAAAAGAGATGGAGGTAGAGGGATATCCCCCCCCTCGAGAGGCTGCAAGAGGGAGCTAGAGAGGAGGAGAATTTGAAAGAGAGGGAGAGAAGAGAAGACCTTGAGAGGCTGCGGGAGAGAGAATTAGAGAGGGGGTTAGAGAGGAAACGGATTAACTCAACCTTCCCCTATCCCGGTCTTTAACTCGGTAAGCTGCTCTCACACTCTCCCATCTGTAATTCATTCCACCTTCTCTATCTCTCGAACTCGCTCGCGAACGATGGCTCCAAAGCAATGAGGCAGAATGAACATAAAATCCATTGCAATCAGTCAAAGAACGGGTATTGCCAGAGATTTAGGAATGCCTAAGGTTGGCGGAATTGCCAGTACCAACGGAACATTGGGTGTGGCGAACGCAAGCGCAAGCAAAGACAAAATTTCCAATGATGTCGTGCCAAACCAGGTTGCTTACAACTCAAAAATAGGCTATTATTTTTATATTGCCACATAAAATGATAAGGTTTTTAAAAAAATTAAGTACATAAAATGTTAACTTTTGCATTTACACTTACACAAGATGTTGATTTCATCTAGAGAGCGTATTAATACATGCACAAACGGTTAATTGCTACCTATGATTTGTAGATAGATTAATCGAGATTATAATTTGTAGAATCATGATGGAAATAGTTGTAGGAGGTTATTGCATGAAATGAGTAAAGGACATTATACGCACTCGAGATTAGTAAAATAAATGGATATATTTATTGCTAAATGCGACAATTGTTAGGAGTTGATTAACGCTTAAAAAGTGAAAGTCTATTTAAAGAATCTTGTAAATCATCTCATTAAATTATTATCATAATATTTTTCTTAGTACCAACTAAAAGAAATTCACTTATGTTGGATAAGTTAGCTCTAAATGGGAAATTAATGTCTTGGTTAACGATGTTGAAATGCACTCAACACTTCTTTATGGGAAGAAGAATCCTCGTTAGAATGTAAGGTTACCTTGGGTTAAGGGTCTACCTTGGTTGCATCAAGCTATGAACTGCACGATGATGTGATTGCCATTGTTTGAAAGGATTGTTTGTGTTTACTAGAATCTAGATCTTTGATTAAAAACATTGACAAATAGGATAAAAGGAAAGATCGCGCTAGGTTAGCCTTATGCTAGCTGCGAGACCCTATTGCAAGGGGATCATGATTATCGCTTTGAGAGGCTTAGACCATCTCCGTGTAGTACAAAGGTCTGTATACAAGGATAGTCTCGAGTAGTAGGAAATGTGGATGCCAGGGGGGGCTCTGGCTGTATGTGCTATAGGTAATTAAAAAACTAAAGATCATACCGTCATAAAAGGAAAGTGGATGGGCGTGACCCCTGACGGTTCCATCCAATCGTAGGGTGGTCCCAATTAGCTTATGGCTTTTCTAAATTGGTGATAGAAATACGAAGATGATAAATTGACTAACTAGTCGTTAGGTAGAACCGACTTGCATTGTTTTAGGGGACCAGAATGGGATTGCCTTATAGACAGGAGGACTGACGTACCGCACTTCCCTCCGATTCTCTTTCTCTTTGAACCAAGTGCAATGGCAAGTCTGCTTCAGTTTGAGTAATCACGTAGCAAATGGAAACTCTAAATTACTTATGTTAGCTGGCTGTTAAGAGGCTTGTTTGATTTTAGAAACTCGAAAATTTAGGTTCATCCTAGTGGGTTCGACTGGAACTCTTTCATTGCAATGTAGACTCAGTAGGGCCTAAGTGACAAACCTCGCGATAATTCAAGGAAGCATCGGGTGGCATCATTTTGGAAAACCTATTGATGGACTATTAAAAGGCCTCCTTGGATTGAGACTTGGAGGCACCTCACAGTTGGTATCAGAGCGCTCGTTAGAATAGAATACAATGTACACTTAAGAAAAACTTTTCTTGGATGGTAAATATAGCCTAGGACATGTTTTATTCTCTTTGTCAATGTATTTTTTTGAATAATATTAGAATAATAAATCTTGGAAATAATTCTTGGTCTTCTGAGTAATGTTTATGTCAGCTATGCATTTATCCAGTCTTGCCTCTTGAGGAATCAAATGATGCAGATACTAGATCAGTTGTTCAACCCCTCGCCTTTATATCGTGAAAGACAGTGGATGATTAGTAGAGGATACTGCTATATCGATGCAAGCCATCTAGCTTATCTTCAGAATAATCTGGAAAGGGTAAAATGGATGGAAGATCTTAAAGTTGTCAAGATCTATCTATTTTGTGAAGGCAATGTAAACTCAACCCTATATACTAGGGGCAAGAAGATCAAACTAAACCCGAATATCTATGAGAAAGTTACAAAGATCCTTCCAGTCGATAGAATAAAAGTCGTAGGTTGCTCTAGTCACCGCAACTACAAAAATGACTAATTTTTTGAATTCCATAGATTCCTAGATAACTACTCTGAGAATCCAAGTTACTTGATAAAGGATGTATCAGAGTGTCATGCTTAGATTGTAGTAGGGAATCCTTTTGTGGAAAAAATAAGATGAACATGTGACTTATCTAAATAGTGTTTTTGCCATTTGATTACCTTATACATCCATTGTAATAAAGATTGATTGATACTTTATCAATAAGAGAAATAATGGAACCTTATTTTCCCTTGGAACCTCTGAAATTACAGTTTAACTTTAGCAATGAAAAAAGAGTTTTATATGAAGCTGTTTCAATAAATTAAAGATAAATAAATTGGGTATCAAACTCTAATATTAAAACTATATAAATTTCATAAAATTTAACTTGGAAATTGTTGAAAATTTCACAGAATTTTGCACCCACAATAATTCCCAACGAAGCCCAAGAGAAAATGAATCTTTTGAAGTAAGTCAAACCTTTGAAATTTGACGAGAATGTGGAAGCTGATGTAGAAATTTGGATCAAATCCATGGAAAATTATTTTACTGTTGTTGGAATTGTCCCAACCAACCAAGCTATGATAGCTAAGCTAAAATCAATTGGCGAAGCTGGACTCGGGTGGAAATAGTGGTGCGGAGATCAAGGTGTCCTTGAAAATACTATTACTTGGGATTTGTTGAAAGGCTGTAAGAGGAAGATATTTACCTCCAGCTTATCGCACCCACAAGATGAATGAGTTTTTTAATTTGAAGCAGATCGGACTAACCCTGGAGACATATTACTCCAAGTTTGTTTCACTTCTTAAATATGCATCTTGCATTGATACTGCTTAATAAATGTCCAAGTTCTGCGATGGGCTAAATTCTCGTCTGAACACTCATTTGGAATCAATGCGCCAAATAGACCTCCAAGATGCTTTGATTCGAGCTACTCCTATTGTGCCAAAAGTATAATCAAAGCCTAAAAATAATAAGTTCTGGAGCTACAATAACCGGAACAAAGGAGGATTCAAAGATCAAGCAAAAAGAACCCAAGCCAATTTCACCAAGCTCAGAAGAAAAATGCAAAATCCGATGCAGTTGGAAATTTTGTTTCTACCTAGGGAAACATGGATGGCCTTAGGTGCTTTCACTATAATGAGCTAGGACATTTGAGGAGAGATTGTACAAAGCTCGGTGGAAACCATCGCCAAGGCCAATTTCGAGGAAGACCCTACTATGGAAGAAGATATTGAAAAAGCATCTGTTCATGCTGCATTCCACAAGAAGGGTCCAAATCATCAATATTTGATAATACAGACACCAGCTAGTCATCGAGGTAAATCATTTAAATTTTTGATTGACAGTGGAAGTACATACTCATTTATTTCTCCCGAATGTGCTAAGAAGTTAGAAATAGATAGAGTAAATGCATCAAAACTGCTTGTGGAAATAGCAATTGGAAAGGAAATACTTTCTACATAGCAAACTACCAAGGTAGAGTTTAATCTAGGAGGAAACCTTTCAAGAATGAGATTCAGCATAATGAACTTAGGAGCTTATGAATGTTTACTAGGAATGGATTGGCCGATTTCCAATGATGCTTATATCCATTGTGGAAAAGTTCAAGTCACATTTTAGGATTTGAACGGTGAAATATCAACTACACAAGGTAAAACATGGAAACCTAAAGTTCAATTAGCAAAAGCTTCTCGAATTGTGAAAGGCATGAAGAAAGGGTTACCAGTTTACTTGATCAAGCTTAACAAGGTAAATCAAGATTGCTAGATAGAAGAAGAACCATCTTGGTTAAAAGAATACACCGACATATTTCCTAAAGAGCTAACTTAGTTACCTTCGGAAAAAAAAAGTCGATCATGAAATCAAACTTGTTCCACGAGTTGCTCAAGTGGCAAAAAAACCTTACAAAATGTCTATTCCTAAAGCCATCGAACTAAAAGAGGAAGTAAAAAAACTACTAGAACAAGGGTATATTCGGCCAAGTAGTTTACCATCAGGAGTCCCAGTATTATTCCAAAAGAAGAAAGATGGAACTCTCCGTCTTTGTATTGACTACCAAGGGCTAAACCAGGTAACAGTGAAGAATAAGTACCCGATCTCGAGGATAGACGAGCTTCTTGATCGTCTACAAGGAGCAATGATATTTTCTAAGATCGACCTTCAATTAGGATATTATTAGATCAGAATCAAGGATGAAGGTATTCCTAAAACCACCTTCAACACAAGATACAGTATATTCGAATTTATTGTGATGCCATTTGGGTTGACAAATGCCCCAGCTACCTTCAACAAGTTAATGCAGGACATTTTCAGGCCTTATCTTGATGATTTTATTATTGTATTGTTTGATGATGTATTAACTTATTCTAAGGAGAAAGAAGAACATGAAATACATCTTTGCGTTGTCCTAGAGATGATATGAATGCACACACTGTATGCTAAGAAGAAGAAGTGTGCCTTCTTCAAAAGGAAGATTTAGTACTTGGGATTCATAGTCTTTGCTGAAGGTATACCAGTAGATCCTGCCAAGGTCAAAGATGTTCAAGATTGGCCACCCCCAACCACTATCAAGGAAGTGAGAAGTTTTCTAGTCTAAAATAGGATGATATAGGATATTCATCAAAAACTATGCCTGAATTGCAACACCTCTTACATACCTACTCAAAAAGTAAGTTGCCATTATCTGGATACCAATTGAACAATCTAGCTTTGAGCAACTAAAGCGTAATTTGATAACTGCTCCTATCTTAAGGCTACCTGACTTAAGCAAGGAATTTGAAGTTGTCACAGATGCCAACTCTCTTGCATTGGGATGTGTACTAATGCAAGAAGATCATCTTGTAGCTTACTCTTCGAGAAAATTGAAAGCCCATGAAAAGAGATATACTACTCACGACTTGGAGTTGTTAACTATGATTCATACTCTCAAATTATGGAGATACTACTTGCTTGGAAATAAGTTTTCCTTAGTCACAGATCATAAATGTCTTAATTGGATTTTTACTCAGCCTGATCTTAATATGAGGCAATGACAATGGATCAAAATTCTACAGGAGTATGACTTTGAAAGTAAGTTTGGAACCTAGTAAAGGAAATGTAGTAGAAGATGCCCTTAGTTGTAAAGCCTTCCTTAATCCTCTTATCATTGAACAACCATATAGGGTAGAAACTCTGGCTACAATAGTATCAATTCCAACTAATCCTACCATCGAATTGACTAAGGATGAAGCAAATAAGGACCTAGACTATCAATAATTGTTTTGGGAAGTTTAGAATAAGGGGAACAAGATCCCAAATTCAAGACTAAGTATTAAGAATGAAGATGAAGGATTTTTTTATTTTAGAATGAGACTATGCATTCCTTCAAGTTAGACTCTTAAGAGAAGGATACTTTGGGAAGCACACGACTCTTCTTTTTTAGGACACCCGAGGTATGCAAAAACTCTTAATGCTGTCAGGAAATGCTATTACTAGCAAAGACTCAAGGGTGATGTACTTAAGTATGTCATTGAATGTCTAAATTGCCAATGGGTAAAAGCAGAATAATGTGTCAAGTTACCAGGAAAACTTTAGCAACTTGATATTTCCCAGATGAAATGGGACTTTATTAGCATGGACTTTGTAGTTGGGTTACCTTCAGTGCAAGGAGGATATAACTCAATGATGGTAATAGTAGACATGCTAACAAAGGCCGCTCATCTTATTCCAACAAAAACCAATTACAAAACTTCAAATATTGCAATAATTTTTGTAAAAGAGATTTTTAGGTTACATGGGTTATCTAAAAGGATCATCAGTGATCATGATTCTCTCTTCATACCACATTTCTAGAAGAATTTATTTAAAATCCATTTGGAACCCAACTTTGTTTCAACACTGCTTATCATTCACAAACTGATGGGCAGACATAATGAGTTAGTCAAGTGATTGAGGATATTCTACGTGCATATTGTAGCAAGGAACCTAAAAGGTGGATTCAATATATACCCTTAGTGGAATTTGCTTATAATGCCTCCTATCATTGAAGTATTCAATGATTCCATTTTAGGCACTATATGGTCAAGATTGTCGTATGCCATAATTTTTTCGGATCCTACTCTAAGGGTAGAAGCTCCGAGAAAAATGTTAGAAGAAATGGATAATCAAATTAAGATTGTTTGACAAGATATTCAAGCTACAAAGGATTGACAAAAGGCGTATGCTGATCTAAAAATGCAAGAACGAATCTTCAAAGAAGGAGATAGGGTCTTCGTCTGTGTCCATCCAAAGAAGAGTCCTTTGTCTTTAGGAGAATTTAAGAAGTTAAGTCCACGATATTGTGGACCTTATAAGGTTCTCAAGTGCTTAGGACCAAGCGCTTACAAGATAGAAGTCCCTCAAAATATAAAAATCCACAATGTATTTCATGTTAGCTTATTGAAAGCATATGGAGCTAACCCTAACCATATCCTTGATGATCAACAAGTTGTAATATGTTGAGAATCAGCAATCACACTCACTAAACAGCCTCTTTGTATGGAGCTTCAGGGTCAAGGATATGCAGGCTAACCTATCCCATATGCACAATGGTGCCTACTGCAGTTTCCTACTTTCCTATAAAGCATTGTACTTGCTTCCTTTTTTAACGCAATGATTGTACTCTTTTCTTTTCAGTGAAGTGTCAATGTCATTGTCTACATACACAAGATTGTGTTTATGAGTCCAAGTCTCAATCTTGGAACCTAATTCACTTGTGTAACAAACAATGTTTTTTCCATCATGAGTCCACACTTCTCCTTCCATCTTGCATAGCTTCCGCCTTTGCCATGCTCTAGATCCCGCATTTCTAACATGGTATCAGAGCCCAGTTGGGCATGGCATTGCTTCTCCAGCCTCTCTTGATTCCTCTTAACTTCAATCTAGCTCAGTGTTAGCTCATGACTTCATCTCCGAACTCTACTCTCACTGAAGCTTCCATGGAAACCATAGCCAGCAGCACCCTATCAGATTGAGCTGCTTATATCTCACTCCACAGGTCAAATCTCTTGGAGCTTCCTTCTGGAAAAGTATTCCCCAACTCACAAAGCTTCCCTATATCACATCAATCTAGGACATTTGACCATCTGGAGCTCAGCATTGTGAAAATTCTCAATCTCTGCTCTGTGTCTGCCATAGCCAGACATAACCTACCTCACTTGGAGCTTCAATAACTTCTCAACCAGGCCACTTCAGCTCTTGATTCCTTCTAGGGGATTGTTCCTCTACTCAAGGCGCTTCATCCTGGCACGTAAATTGACGACATTGCTGCGCCCTGACCCTGGCATTACGGAAATCACGAAAACCTGTCCTGAACTGCGCCGAATCTGATCGAGCTGCCTGCGTGCTTCATACAGTCCACGATCTGGACGATTTTCATAGGGCTTTGATAGCCCATGAAGTAAGCTTCCTAGGCATGTAAAATTTTTTGAAAATGATCAAGTATAGCTCCTGCAATATGAGAAAAACCAGGTCCTTGTCTCAGAAACCCTAATTCCACAATAGCAAAAAATTTCTCAAGCCCTTTTTTCTCAGTTTTTCTCTCTCTTGACACTCAACCCAAGCCTCTGTCACTCTAATCCATTGACCCAGCATCAAATCAAGGAGGGGAAGGACCTGAGAAGATTGAAGAACGACCGAACGATCCCGAATAAGAAGAATCAAGCTCAACATCAACACTGACATAGTGTGTTTTCACACTGTCACTAACTGTGTCTCTTGACACACTGCATTCTGCTCTTCTACTGATAAAATCTCAAATTCTGGTGTTGATTTGTTGCTGATCTTGCAACCTCAACATGGGAAAAGACTCTCCAAATGCTCGATTCAAAGGAGTCGGGTTTCACACCTGGCAAAGCCGCATCAAGCTCATCTTGATGAAAAAGGGTCTTTGGGCCATCAAAATGGCAAAGAGAAGAAACCTCGGGACGTGGACCTTGCAACTACTTGGCAAAAGAATGATGACAGAGCCCAGGCCATTATCAAACTAGAGCTAGACGATAGTTATATCCACCATGTGGATAATTGTGCGACCTCACAGGATACATGGAAAAGACTTGACACCCTGTTCGGTGCACAATCTAAATCATCAAAGTATGGTCTCCTGATTGAGTTCTTTAGGCTTGAAATGAAGTCCAGCACATCACTTGCTATACATCTCAATTACATGGAAGGACTCCTAACCCAACTTGCAGGAATCAACATTAAAATGGATGAAGATGTTTGCATCGGTGTTCTACTTAAGAGTTTGCCTCCTGAATATAATAATGTATCAACAACTTTAATCAACATGCCAAATCCTGAACTTGTTGATATCCAGGTATCACTGTTAGAAGAAGAAAAGAAACTTAAAAGCAAAGAAGAGCCCAGCACTTCAAAAGATGAACAAATGTTATATGTAAACAACAGATACAAAGGTAAAAAGGAACCGCTCTTCTGTGACTTCTGCAAAAGGACCGGACATACTGAAAAGTTCTGTCATGCTAGGAAGAGGTCCCAAAAGGCCTACCTTGCAACTGTGAAAGAAGAAGAAGACCATGGACCAAAAGATGAAGAAGAAGATGAAGATGAAGACCACCAGGATTGGAAGGACAAGACTCATCAGTCCTTCTACTCTCATAACTCTGATAGACTATTTTAAAAGCCTTGTACTTCCTTGCCCTAATGCTTCCTGCCATAAGCTTTGTAAACTCCTTATGTAACTTGGCATTACAGTCCCTGTACACTTTGTGAGGCCCCTGTTACAGCCTCTGGATGCCCATCATGTTTTGGTGCCCACACTTAGCCTTTTCTGCAACAGCCTCTGGTGTCTACCATGTTTGTGGTGTGCCCACACTTTGCAGGTGGTTCTCATTATAGCCTCTACACACTTTGTGCCTTTTTAGTTGTGATTGAGGAGGGGTGTTGAGAATCAGCAACACTCACTAAACAGCCTCTTTGTATGGAGCTTCAGGGTCAAGGATATGCAGGCTAACCTATCCCATATGCACAATGGTGCCTACTGCAGTTTCCTACTTTCCTATAAAGCATTGTACTTGCTTCCTTTTTTAATGCAATGATTGTACTCTTTTCTTTTCAGTGAAGTGTCAATGTCATTGTCTACATACACAAGATTGTGTTTATGAGTCCAAGTCTCAATCTTGGAACCTAATTCACTTGTGTAACAAATAGTGTTTTTTCCATCATGAGTCCACACTTCTCCTTCCATCCTCCATAGCTTCCGCCTTTGCCATGCTCTAGATCCCGCATTTCTAACATAATACCTAACCAAGGAGACCTTGAGCTACAACTTGACAAAGTAATTAATGTAGGGGAGAGAAAATTGAGGAGTAGAACCCTTAGAGAATATCTCATCCAGTGGAAAGACTATCCTGAAGAGGATGCCACTTGGATTGACCATGAGTCACTATGTAACCAATATCCCCAATTTCATTCGAGATGGGAACATCTTGATTTCTCTAAGGGGGAGAGGATGTGATATTTCGAGTTTGATTTAAAATCTTCCTCACTTCTCGAAAAATGGACTTGTGAACTCTAAAATCATTAAATAGAGAAGATCTCAAGCAAAAAAAAAAAACCCAGAGGATTGTAACCCAACATTTTTTTCTCGATTGGTGACAAGGACTGTAGCAACCCGTCACCACGGAAGTTACCATGTGAATGAGAGTTATGAGCCATATTAGTCATTAGTGTCAGTGTCTATAGTATGGATGGTCCAAAAATACTAGATTTTTGGACAAAAGTAGTATATTTTGATATTTTAGATATTATTTATTATAAATATCCCAAAAAGCTATGAAAATGAACATGGTATCATGTAAAAAAAGTAATTGGCTTTTTCAGCTAGTTTTTGAGATTTAATATAAAAAGAAGGATTGGTGAAATCTCGTGCGTTGTAATCACAGTTTACAGGTAGCAAATAATACTCCGAGTGGGGAGAACAAGGAGTGATATGGAAGAATTTTGAGGAGGTAACCTGAGGTTTTACCCCCCTTTCGGAGCCAACAGAATAATCAAATTTGTGATTTGAGCATTAGATTGTATCTTGGAAGCTTCATATTGCTAATTTTGCCAAGATCCCCTCCATAAAGAGCTCTTTTTCTCAGTCACAACCCTTCTTCTCTAATTTAGCTATAAATAAGAGGCATGGGGAGTAGTTGAGAGAGGTTCGAGCAAGATGGGAGAGGCCCTTCTCAAGAGTATAGAGCAAGAGGGGAGAGGCCCTTCTCAAGAGTATAGAGCAAGAGGGAGGAAAACCCCCAAAGGTTGTGAGAGGGAGCTAGAGAGAGGGAGAATTAGAAAGAGAGAGAGAGGGAAGAAGATCTCGAGAGGCTGCAAGACAGGGAATTAGAGAGGGGGTTAGAGAGGAAACAAATTAACTCAACCTTTCCTTGTCTTAGTTTTCAACTTGGCAAGTTACTCTCATGCTCTCCCATCCCGAATTCATTTGACTTTTTCTATCTCTCGAACTCGCTCGCAAACTATGGTTCCAAAGCAACGAGGTAGAATGACCATGAAATCCATTGCAACCAATCAAATAATGAGTATTGTTAGATATACATGAGTGCTCGAGGTTGTCGGAATTGCCACTACCAATGGAACATCGGGTGTGGCGAATGTAAGTGCAAGCAAAGACGAAATTCCCAATGATGTCATGCCAAACCAGGTTGTTCACAACTCAAAAATAGGCAATTATTTTCATATCGATACACATAAAATAATAAGTTTTTTTTTTCAAAATTAAGTACATAAAATGCTAGCTTTTGCATTTACACTTACACAAGATGTCAATTTCATCTAGAGAGTGTACTAATACATGCACAAACAATTAACTATTACTTATGATTTGTAGATAGATTAATCAAGAGTATAATTTCTAGAATCATGATGGAAATAGTTGCAGGAGGTTATTGTATGAAATGAGTAAAGGATATTATGTGCACTTGAGATAAGTAAAATAACTCGTTATACTTATTGCCAAATGCGACAATGGTTATGAGTTGATTAACCCTTAAAAAGTGAAAGTTTATTTAAAGAATCTTGTAAATCATCTCATTGAATTATATTGTCGCAATATTTTTCTAAGTACCAACTAAAGGAACTTCGCTTATGTTGGGTAAGTTAGCCCTAAACGGAAAATTTTTGTCTTGGTTAACAATGTTGAAAGACTGGTACTCAACACTTCTTTATGGGAAGAAGAATCCTGGTTAGAATGTAAGGTTAAACTTGGGTTAAGGATCTACCTTGGCTATGTGAATCAGTGAAATTCACAATGGTGTGATTGTCATGGATTATTTGTGTTTGCTAGAATTTAGATCTCTAATTAAAAACATTGACAAACAAGATAAAAGCAAAGATCACGCTAGGCTACTCCCAAGCTAGTTGTGAGACCCTACTCCAAGGGGGTCATGATTATTGCTTCAAGAGGCTTAGATTGGCTCTGAAGCGGAAATGTTTTTCTGTAGGGATAGTCTCGAGCAAAAGAAAATGTGTATACCAAGGGGGATTTGGCCATGAATTTCACATTACTCCTAGAATCAGACGAGTCCCTTCGCAACCTAGGATGGGATCGTGGAACCCTAATACTAGTTACAAGGGAGGAATCTTGGTGGATAGAATACCCTTGTGGAGTTATGTATATATTTCGATGCATCGAAAAGATGAAATTGTAATAAAATTTTAATATAATAAATAAATTTTCTTTTTATTCAAGGGTTGTTTGAATTGTATGTGTGTTCGTGAAATAAATTATGTGAATGAATCTGTGATTTAATAGACTAATTAAGGAAACTGGTTGTATATGTTTCAATAAATGTAATGTAGGTAATTAAAAAACTAAAGATGATATTGTCATCAAAGGAAAGTGGATGGACGTGACCCCTGACGGGTCTGTTCAATAGTAGGGTGGTCCCGGTTAGCTAGGAGCTTTCCTAAATACACGATAGAAATAGGAAGACAATAAATTGACCAAGTAGTGGTTAGCTAGAACTGACTTGCATTGTTTTAGGGGGCCGGAATGGGATGTTGCCTTATGGGTAGGAGGGTTGACCTACTGCACTCCCCTTTGTCACCCATTCTCTTTGAACCAAGTGCAATGGCAAGTCCACTTTAGTTCAAGTAATCCTGTAGGAAGTGAAAACTTGAAATTACTAATGCTAGTTGGTTATTAGCAAACTCGTTTGATTTTAGAAACCCAAAAATTCAAGTCAATCCTAGTGGGTTCTCAACCGAATCTCTTCTGTTGCGATGTAGACTCATCAATAGGGCCTAAGTGACAACCCGTGATACTCCAAGGGAGCGTCGAGCAGCATCATTTTGGAAGACCTACTGATGGACTACTAAAAGGTGCACTTAGGATTAAGACTGGCAAACAACTCACAATTGGTATCATATCACTCGTTAGAATAGAATACGATGTAAGCTTAAGAAAAAAATTTCTTGGATCAAAAATATAGCATATGACATGTTTTCTTCTCTTTGTTAATGTATGTTTTTGAATTATGGCAGAATAACGAATCTTGGAAATGATTCTTGATCTACCAAGTAATGTTTATGTCAGCTATGCATTCATCTAGTCTTGCCTGGAGGAATCAGATGATGCAAATACTATATCAATTGTGCAACCCCTCGCCTTTATATCGTGAAATATGATGGATGATTAACAGAGGATATATTGCTATATCGATGCAAGTCATCTAGCTTATCTTCAGAATAATTTGAAAAGGGTAAAATGGATGGAAGATCTTAAAGTTGTCAAGATCTATCTATTTTATGAAGCCAGTGGAAACTCAACCCTGTATACCAGGGGCAAGATCAAACTAAACACATATATTTATGTGGAAGTTACAAAGATCCTTCCAGCCAATAGTATAAAAGTCATCGGTTGCACTTGCTGCCACAACTACAAAAAGGGCGGATTTCCTGAACTCCCTAAAAAATATAGATTCCTAGATATCTACTCTCAGAATCCAAGTTACTTCATAAAGGATATATCAGAGTGTCATGCTTAAATTGTAGTAGGGAATCCTTTTATGAAAAAAAAAGATGAACCTGTGACCTATTTGAATAATTTATTTTTTTCCCCATTTGATTACCTTGTACATCCGTTGTAATAAAGATTGATTGATACTTTATCAATAAGAGAAATAATGGAACCTTATTTTCCCTTGGAACCTCTGAAATTGTAGTTTAACTTTAGCAATGGGAAAATAGTTTTATTTGAAATTGTTTTAATAAATTAAATGAGAAATAATTTGAGTATCAAACTCTAATATCAACATTATATAAATTTCATAAATTTTAACTTGGGAATTGTTGAAAATTTTCAAAATTTGCACCCACAATAATTTCCAATGAAGTCTAAGAGAAAATGAATCTTTTGAAGCAAGTCAAACCTTCGTAATTTGTCGAGAAAGATGAGAATGTGGAAGCCAATGCAGAAATTTGGATTGAATCCATGGAAGACCATTTTATTGTTGTTGAAACTATCCCAGCCAACCAAGCCATGATAGCTAAGCTAAACATTATTTGCGAAGCTAACTCGGGTGGAAGTAGTGGTGCTAAGAGCAAGGTGTCCGTGAAAATACCATTACTTGGGATTTGCTAAAAGAAGCTGTAAGAGGAAGATATTTACCTCTCGCTCATCGCACCCAGAAGATAAATGAGTTCTTTAATTTGAAGTAAATGGGACTAACCCCGGAAGGGTATTACTCCAAGTTTGTTTCACTTCTTAAATATGCACCCTTCATGGATACTGCTCAACAAAGTGTCCAAGTTTTGCAGTGGGCTAAATTCTTCTTTGAACACTCATTTGGAATCAATGCACCCAATAGACCTCCAAGATGCTTTGATTCGAGCTGCTCCTATTGTGCCAAAAGTACAATCAAAGCCTAAAAATAATAAGTTCTGGAGCTACAATAATTAGAACAAAGGAGGATTCAAAGGTCGAGCAAAAAGGACCCAAGGCCAATTTCATCAATGTCAAAAGAAAAAGGCAGAAATCCAATGCAGTTGGAAATTTTGTTCCTACCTAGGGAAACATGGATGGTCTCAGGTGCTTTTACTGTAATGAGGCAAGACATTTCAGCAGAGAGTGTCCAAACCTTGGTGGAAACCATCGCTAAGGCCAATTTTGAGGTCAAGGCAGAGCTTCCCAAGGCCGTGGTCAAGTAGCTATGGCAAGAGGAAGAATGTCAAATATTACTGCTAAAGATATTAATAAGGAGGAAGACCCTACTATGGGAGAAGATATTGAAAAAGAATCTGTTTATGCTGCATTCCACAAGAAGGGTCCAAACTGTCAATATTCGATAATACAAACACCACAAGAACTTGGACACTTGTTGAGCAATATCCATGGTGGAGGGTGCATATTTAAGAAGTGAAAAAAACTTGGAGTAATACACTTCCAGGGTTAGTCCCATTTGCTTCAAATTAAAGAACTCATTTATCTTCTAGGTGTGATAAGTTGGAGGTAAATATCTTCCTCTCACAACTGTTTTCAGCAAATCCCAAGCAATGGTATTTTCAAGGACACCTTGATCTTGGCACCATTGCTTCCATTAGAGTCCAACTTCGCCAATTAATTTTAGCTTAGTTATCATGGTTTGGTTAGCCGGGATAGTTCCAGCAACAATAAAATAATCTTCCATGGATTTGATCCAAATTTTTGCATCGGCTTCCACATTCTCGAAATTTCCATCAAATTTTGAAGGTTTGACTTGCTTCAAAAGATTCATTTTCTCTTGCGCTTCATTGGGAATTATTGTGGGTGCGAAATTTTGAAAAATTTTCAACAATTCCCAAGTTAAAATTTATGAAATTTATATAGCGTTAATATTAGACTTTGATACTCAAAATATTTCTTGCTTAATTTATTGAAACTATTTTAAATAAATCTCTTTTCCCCATCGCTAAAGTTAAACTGCAATTTCAAAGGTTCCAAGGGAAAATAAGGTTCCATTTTTTCTCTTATTGATAAAGTATAACTCAAGCTTTATTACAACAGATTTACAAGGTAATCAAATGGAAAAAAAAAACATTATTCAAATATCTCAAAAGTTCATCTTTTCTTTTCATAAGAAGGATTCCCTACTACAATCTAAGCATGACACTCTGATACATCCTTTATGAAGTAACTTGGATTCTAAGAGTAGATATCTATGAATTTATATTTTTGAGGGAGTTCAGAAAATCTGTCCTTTTTGTAGTTGTAGTTGCTAGAGAAACCTATGACTTTTATTTTTTTGGCTGAAAGGATCTTTGTAACTTCCTCATAGATATACGGGTTTAGTTTGATCTTCTTGCCCCTAGTACACAAGGTTGAGTTTACACTAGCTTCACAAAATAGATAGATCTTGACAACTTTAAGATATTCCATCTATTTTACCCTTTTTAGATTACTCTAAAGATAAGCTAGATGGCTTGCATGGATATAGTAGTATCATTTGCTAATCATCCATCATCTTTCATGATATAAAGGCAAGGGGTTGTACAAGAGATCTAGTATTCGCATCATTTGATTCCTCCAAGCAAGGCTGGATGAATGCATAACTGACATAAACATTACTAAAAAGATCAAGAATTGTTTCCAAGATTTGTTATTCTCTCATAATTCACAAACATACATTAACAAAGAGAAGGAAACATGTCCTAGGCTATATTTACCATCCAAGAATTTTTTTTCTTAAGCTTACATCGTATTCTACTCTAACAAGCGTTGTGATACCAATTGTGAGGTGTCCGCTAGTCTCAATCCAAGGTGCACCTTTTAGTAGTCCATCAATAGATTTTCCAAAATGACAGCACCCACCCACTGCTTCCTTGGAGTATTAAGCGTTTGTCAATTAGGCCCTACTGAGTCTACATTGCAACGGAAGAGTTCCAGCCAAACCCACTAGGATCGACCTGAATTTTTGGGTTCCTAAAATCAGATGGATCTCCTAATAGCCAAGTAGCATCAGTAATTTTGAGTTCCCACTTCCCATAGGATTACTCAAACTAAAGCGGACTTGCCATTGCACTTGGTTCAAAGAGAACGGGAGACGGAGGGGAGTGCGGTATGTCAACCCCTGCCAACCAGTATTACTACCCTATTCTTCTTCTTCTATGAATCATATTTTCATCATGGCCCTAAAGAAAAAGAATTCAAAAGTGAAATTCGCGAATGACCCTACTAACGTGGAAGCAACAATTGGAGTTGTGAGCATGGGAGTCACTAATGGAGTCATGGGCGCGGATAACATACCTTTACCAATTTCGATAATACCATAGGTTTTTCTAAAAACTTCTATCCGAATTCAATAGAAATAAGATAAGTCTCTTAAGAAATATTGTGATCTTAGAGTATTCACTTGGTAAATTATTAGAACATCTTATAGGCTAGAAACTATTAGGAAAACTATGAAATTCTAGAACTCAAGAGAAATCATGAGGAAATTTTCAAGACGGATTTATTAAGAATGAACCTCGAAGAAATTAGTCATGGATATAGTTTAATCTAGAAGCTTTGATAGAAGATTTTAAGACCGAAAATATCTCTAAGTTAAAGAAACTAACTTAAGGCCAAGAAACTTGATTACAAGAATAAACCTTAAACTGGGATGTTAGAGACCCCAAAATTTAGATACCCTTAGTTAAATTCCAAGAGGAAGAGTTCATTATGTGAAATTCAAGTATCGAGTACTACTAGATTAATCATCACTTGAAAGTTGCATGATTGATTGAAGTCATAACTACTTGAAGACATTAATCTTGTTTGTGATTTTCTAGATTAGATCCTGATTGAATTAAGTATTGGAATAGATAAAAATTGAGGAGCCCTATACCTCCCCCAAGGATAGGTGTTGAATCCCCATACCAAGAGGGGATGTTTTTACTGACACGAAAAGCATGGACCGACTCCGATGGCGAGAGGTCTCCCATCACGGATCGCATTAAGTAGGAGGTGGTTAGGGTGCCAGGGGGCTCTGGCTAGTAAATCCTTTACACACCTAGAAACTACTTGGTCCCCTATATGGCCCAAGTTCTACTTGGGACACCTAAAAATGCTAGCTATAGGTGTATTTGATCTTGGTGGCATGCAATGCACCAAATGAGGCAGCACATGAAATTGTAATTTTTCTCCTGTATGGATGGGAGAACACACATTATGGAACATAATCAATGAATTTGTTTTATTCTGATTGTATGTCCGTGAGTAAATTATGCAAATGAACAACTATGCATAAAAGGATTCTTTTAATTAATGAAGCTGTTTTTATATGTTTCACGTAATGTGGTAGGTAATTATATAACTAAGAACTTCCATAGAGGAAAGCAAGTGGATGGATTTTCGACAAATCCAGTCCTATGGCAGGGTAGTCTTCTAAATCACTTGATTAACTTGTTCTGTCTCCCCATCAGTTTGAGGATGATAAGCAGCGCTGAAACAAAGTTGGGTTCCAATGGCTTCAAATAAACTCTTCTAGAAATGTGATGTGAAAAGAGAATCACAATCATTGATGATCCTTTTAGGTAACCCATGTAACCTAAAAATCTCTTTTACAAAAAAATTCTTGCAATATCTGAAGCTTTGTAATTGGTTTTTGTTGGAATAAGATGAGCAACCTTTGTTAGCATATCTACTATTACCATTATTGAATTATATCCTCCTTGCACAGAAGGTAACCCAACTACAAAGTCTACGCTAATAAACTCTCATTTCATCTAGGGATTGTCAAGTGGCTAGAGTTTTCTTGGTAACTTGACATGTTTTGATTTTACCCTTTGGTAATTTAGACATTCAGTGACATACTTAAGTATATCACCCTTGAGTCTTTGCCAATAATAGCTTTTCCTGACAGCATTAAGAGTTTTTGCATACCCCATGTGTCCTGGAAAAGAAGAGTCATGTGCTTCTTAAAGTATCCTTCTCTTGAGAGTTTGACTTGAAGGAATGCATAGTCTCATTCTGAAATAAACAAGTCCTTTGTCTTCATTCGTAGAGAATTCTTGATATTTAGTCTTGAATTTGGGATCTTGTTCCTTATTCTGAACTTCCCAAAATAATTGTTGATAGTTTGGGTCCTTATTTACTTCATTGTTAGTCAACTCGATGATAGGATTAGTTGGCATTGATACCATTATAGCCAAAGTCTCTGCCCTAGATGGTTCTTCAGCTATAAGAGCATTAAGGAAGGCTTACGACTAAGGGCATCTGCTACTACATTTTCTTTACCAAGTTTGAACTTAATTTCAAAGTCATACTCTTGTAAAATTTTGATCCACCGTCATTGCCTCATATTAAGATCAGGATGACTAAAAATTCACTTAAGACTTTTATGATTTATGACTAAGAAAAACTTATTTTCAAGCAAGTATTATCTCCATAATTTGAGAGTGTGAATCACAACTAACAACTCGAGGTCATGAGTAGCATATCTCTTTTCATCGGCTTTCAATTTTCTCAACTAGTAAGCTACAAGATGACCTTCCTGCATTAGTATGCATCCCAATGCAAGAGAGCTGGCATCTGTGACAACTCAAATTCCTTGCTTAAGTCAGGTAGTCTTAAGATAGGAGCAGTTATCAAACTATGCTTTAGTTGCTCAAAGCTAGATTGTTCAATTGGTGTAGATAATGGCAACTTGCTTTTTGAGTAGGTTTGTAAGAGGTGTTGCAATTCGGGCATAGTTTTTGATGAGTAATATATACCATCCTGTTAGACCTACAAAACTTCTCACTTCCTTGATAGTGGTTGGGGGTGGCCAATCTTGAACATCTTTGACCTTGGCATGATCTACTGATATACCTTCAGCAGACACTATGAATCCTAAGTACTCAATCTTCCTTTTGAAAAAGGCACACTTCTTCTTCTTGGCATACAATTTGTGTGTTTTCATTATCTCCAAGATGATGCAAAAATGTGATTCATATTCTTCTTTCTCCTTAGAATAAGTTAGGATATCATCGAAGAATACAATAACAAAATCATCGAGATGAGGCCTAAAAATGTCCTGTATTAACTTGTCAAAGGTAGCTAGGGCACTTGTCAACCCAAATGACATCACAATGAATTCGAAATGACTGTATCTTGTGTTGAAGGCAGTTTTAGGAATGTCTTCATCCTTGATTCTAATATGATAATATCCTGATCAAAGATCGATCTTAGAAAAGATAATTTCTCCTTGTAGACGATTAAGAAGCTCGGGATCGCGGAGAGTTCCATCTTTCTTCTTTTGGAATAATACTGGGGCTCCCCATGGTGAACTACTTGGCCGAATATACCCTTGATCTAGTAGTTGTTTGAGTTGCTCTTTTAGTTCGATGGCTTCAAGAATAGATATTTTGTTAGGTCTTTTTGCCATTGGAGTGGCTTGTCAACAGATGTACAAAGTAATCAAATGGGAAAAAAATACATTATTTAGATAACTCATAGGTTTATCTTTTTTTTTTCAGAAAAGGATTCTCTACTACAATCTAAGCATGACACTCTGATGCATTCTTTATGAAAAGTAACTTGGATTCTGAGAGTAGATATCTAGGAATATATATTTTTAAGGGAGTTTAGGAAATTCGTCCTTTTTGTAGTTGCGATGACTACAGTGATGTACAACTTTCATTCTCTGGGCTTGAAGGATCTTTGTAACTTCCTCATAGATATACGGGTTTAGTTTGATCTTCTTGTCCCTAGTATAGAGGATTGAGTTTACATTGGCTTCACAAAATAGATAGATCTTGAAAACTTTAAGATCTTCCATCTATTTTACCATTTTCAGATTATTCTGAAGATAAGCTAGACGGCTTGCATCGATATAGTAGTATCCTCTGCTAATCATCCATTGTCTTTCACAATATAAAGGTGAGTGGTTGTACAACTGATCTAGTATCCGCATCATTTGATTCCTCTAGGAAAGTCTGTATGAATGCATAACTGACATAAACATTACTCGAAAGATTAAGAAGTGATTCATTATTTTTCCATAATTAACAAACATACATTAACAAAGAGAAGAAAACATGTCCTAGGCTATATTTACCATCCAAGATTTTTTTTTTTTGAAGCTTATGTTATATTCTATTCTAATGAGTGCTCTGATACCAACTGTGGGGTGTCCGCCAGTCTCAATCCAAGGTGCATCTTTTAGTAGTCCATCAATAGGATTTCTGAAATGACACTGCATGGCGCTCCCTTGGAGTATCACAGTGTTTGTCACTTAGGCCTTATTGGGTTTACATTGCAACGAAAGAGTTCTTGTCAAACCTAGTAGGATTGACCTAAATTTCCGGGTTCCTAAAATTAGTTGGGTCTCCTACCAACCAGCTAGTATCAGTAATTTTGAGTTCCTACTTCCTACATGATTACTCGTCGAACTGAAGCGGACTTGCCATTGCACTTGGTTCAAAAAGAATGGGAGATAGAGGGGAGTGCGGTATGCCAACCCTCCTGTCCATAAGGCAAAATTCCATTTTGACCCCCTAGAACAATGCAAGTCGATTCTACCTAACGACTAGTTGGTCAATTTATCTTCTATTGCCGATTTAGAAAAGTTTCCAGCTAACCAAGACCACCCTACCCTTGGACAGATGCGTCAAGGGTCACGGCTACCCACTTTCCTTTGATGATAGTAAACCTTCATGGGACTTCAAATCATAACTTGTCATGAGGCATAGAAATGGCATAGCAAAAAAGCACACAAGATACATCAATAATGAATCCTTTGTATTCATGTTTGTATTCATGATATAGACATATAAAACATTGAGACACATCTCAAGACTAGACCTTCATGATGCTAGACATGTGAAGATTCACCATTGAGCATAGGGAATCACATATAGAAGCACCTCCCAAGTAGAGCTTGAGTGACTGCTACTCCCTATATAGGTGTTTATGGCTCCAATGCCACCCTCCCCCTTCTCCCCTTCTTCATCTACTAATATCATCATCATTAAAAAACCCCCATCACCTCCCTCCTTAGGTAGAAATCCCCCCTTACTCTCTCTATCTTAAATCATAATCTTTATGTTTTAATCCTATACCCCCTACACTCCCTCTCCTCTAATCTATAAGAAGTTTTACCCTTTGAGCTTGAGGAATCTGTCTTGTATGAAGGTCACATGATAGCCAAGCCATAAATGTGAGGTGCCTCCTCCAACAGATTTGGAGGAGTCCTCTAAAAGTCGACTGAAATTCATATCCATGCACATCACCATCTCATCTCCCCATGGGAAACCTTGGACTTAGTTGAACATCGGAATCTCAGTTCTACTTCACAAGGGAAGCGTGGACAAGTCACCCCTAATAGCAATCTAATGCCCACCTAAGAAAGACCACTTTGTAATCAATCAAAGGTGGGAGCGAGGTTAACACCGCACTTAGTTCAAAGTCAGTGAGAGATGGGGGAGAGTGTAACTCGATCCCCCTACCCATAAGGCAAAATCTCAGCTCTGGCCCGCTAAAACGATGTTAAACTTGGTAACTAATCCTACCAGTATTGGGAGGGTCACGATTTAATAAGCTCTATCTAATGTTGGAAAGTTACCTGACTTATTAGATCCACCCATAGGCGTCCAATCATCAGGATCAAAGTCTCCCACTTTCCTCAATGGGTTTGCTTAGTTTTCTAATTAGCAAAGCATAGTACCACACTATTTGGACATATAAAATCAGCTTCATTTTATTACTCCATTAAACTGGGTTCGTTAAACTCGATCTTTAGCACATAACAAACAATTCAAAAATCATATACTTAATTTCACTTTCACTTCGTAGAGTGATACAAAACTGTCTTTCCGTAGAAAGACACCGTTAGGACCTTTCAATCCCTCGGGATTGGACTATATGTGATCACACTCCATCTATGGTCAACCATCCGTAGTCAATAGGGAATTTACTAGCTTAGAGCTCTTCTAAGATTCCTTGAGCCTCCGGAGCCGTCCTACATAATAGGGGCACTTACCACTTGGCCCTTTGCCCTCTCAGGTGCTTGAGTAATCAAAAATAAAAAACACCTACCTTCCTCGGGAGCGTAGGACCCCCACTCGCAAGTGATTTTTTTCACTTCGTAGAGTGTTAGGAGCACTGGGTTGGGGATCCCAATGTCCCAAACCACCACAATCCTCAACTCGTCTAGCTGTGCAAGCCAAGAGTCATAAGAACCATAATTCATCATTCACAAATTCAAAAGCAGTCACAACCATAAAACTCTTTTAGCACACTTGTATGCGATTCATAGGATCCATCCTCTTTGTCAGTTTTTGTATTCCTTCCTGTAAAGAAATCGATAATATTATCATGCTTTAATAAGTTTAAGTAAGTTCTAACTAATTGTGATCCTTTTCTTATGTACTAACCTGATTATCTTCGTTTGACCATCCATCATGATTATGGTTTATGGCCGAAATCATGGTTTGTTGTGGAATAACCGGTCCTTTGGGTTGAATGGATGTGAGGTTAACTTCCTCTTGCACTTCAGTATTGTATTGAGTTCTCTTAGCATCAGCCACTTCTTTGCGTTGGGGAGCTCTCTGAGTGTGACCTCGCTCATCATCTCGACATCTCTTGGGAGCCATGGAAGAAGCTGATGGATTCGAGCAATGCTCTCGTGTAGGTGTGGAGAGAGAGAGAGAGAGGTTCGGCTGGATGCAATAGAGCTTCGTCACGTCAACCAGCAGCACGGGTGATTGTTGTGTATGTGTGTGTTCCTGACATGATGCTCTAGCCTTGTTTATATAGTAACCCAAGAAGGGGGGAGTAAAAAGAGGACGTTTACTTTTTAGCATTTTTTATGACGTCATCAATAATAAAGAGGAAACGCTTTCTTTAAGCATTTTTAATGACGTCACGGAGGGGCTCCACTTTTGTAGAGTGAGGATACCAATTTAATGAATATATGGGTGAGCATCGCACGTATCGTCGAGCGGTGTCACTCCAAGGCTATGCATAGACCTTGGCATACTTGGCAATAGGATACTAAGGCTTCATTGTTGGAGCCATTAGCTGTGCGTAAGAAGCTCCCACTAGCTTGTAGGAAAATCTTCCCGAGATGTCACCCATCCCGGAAGTGTCGTCACCCAAGTGCACTTAACTGCTAAGTGACTATCCACTAGGCTAGTTCTTTTTGTTGTTCTATATTACAAACATAGTCTTAATAAGGTAGTCTTGGGAGGGTCTCCCAAGTCTTTCTTCCATGAACTGGCATATAAGACCTCATTAATAATAACAATTATCTTTATAATGAGAGTCGGTTTCATAATTAGAGTTACTTTTTAAAAAATGTGCAACATAAGTCAATTTTCTTTGGAATGTATATGCACATTAAAATAAAATAAGTAATGGAGACATTACAATAAATCACCTTAGTCACACGATTTATCAACCCTTAATGATAAGTTATAGAAATTGATGTAAAATTTAGTATTGATGAACAATAGTATAAAAAAGAATGTGAATATTAGATAATCAAAGGAACACTAGTCAAAGTACTTCCCCTTGTGCTAGAAGATTATATTGTTTTAAATTATTGATAAGAATGAAGTCTAGTCTAAATTAGGGTCCTCTATGAGAGCTAAATCCAAGGAGTCAACTTTGCTGGCATTTAAGATAGACATTTAAGTTAACTTCATCAGGTTTACGCTTAAGGAAATGAGCATATAGTTAATCCCATCTAGGTTAGAGAGAACCCTAATGCGGCCTATAACTTTCCTATTTAATCATTGATGAAAACACTAGTATTTTTCTTTCAATCATTGAAGTGTTAGGACCAAGTTAATAAACCAATATGGTAGAGACCTTGATATGTTACATATTGAAAATTGAAAGCAAACATGTTGTGCCAGCAAAGTTGAGAGGGAGTTGTGGTGTGATATAGACACGTGACGTACCATTCAAAAATGACTTGGAAAGAGTTGAAGCTATGGAAGGACACTTTCTTTGAAGAGGAGGATGAGCTATGTCACTGGCTCAAGATAATATACAAAAAGGAGTTGCGGCTCAAACTAATTGAACAAATAAAGAAGACCATCAAAGCACTAGAGAAGACCCACAAAGGAATAGATGTGTTGTGTAATCTTGAAGAGAAGAGTTAAAAGTTGGATGAAGACCTAGAGGAGGTCAACCAACTACCAGTTGATCATGTTGTGAGAAAGAGCCAGGCTATGGCAAGTGAAGATGGCCTGAGACCTTGACTCCAAGCTACAAGGAGAAATAATGTTGAGGTGGGACTAGGAGACTGCCTTTGCATTTGAAGAAGCCAAAGAGTAGGACAACCCATACTTGAAGTAGATGAGAGCCAAAAGAGTCAGAGAGCTAAAGAATGAAGTGAAGCCAACCAAGAAGAACAAAGGAGCCAAGAAAGTAAGAAACATGTGAAATAAGAGGAAGATTTTTTGTTAGATGAAGAAGAAGACAAGGGAGAGGATGAGCTTAGTCTCGATCTTGAAACACCTCGTTCCCAACAAGGGGGAGTCAACTGCTACTGTCTCGACTACTATCATGTAGAATACTACCAAGAAGGCTACCTCAAAGGTCAATACCTTTACATTGAATATCCTCCTAAAGCAGATGGATACTAGTACCCAAAATATTTTCCCATCAACTACCACCCAAAAGGAGAATTCCTCTACATCGATTATCCCTATCCCAAAGCATGCCAACCTGAAGGAGTTCAAGAAGAAGAATAAAATATAGAGTATTATGTGAAGGGAGCAGGATGGAGAATGGATGTGAGCTCAAAAGTAGAAAATATTATGATGGAGTTAGGATACAAGAAAGAAGATGAAGATAGGTGGACATGTCAAAAGGATGAGCTCGTGCATCCAAGGTTACATCCTAGCTGGAAGAAGAACAAGTCTTGGAAGAAATAGAGTTAGAAAAGGGAGAGGATAAGCTTGATCCCGATTTTGGAACACCTCTGTCCATTGAGATTGAGGGCGAGGCTAGGATGGTGCCTTTCTATGAGGCATGGGATGCCTTTGATGAAGATGATGATGAGAAAGTAGATGAGGAGATAGAATTAGAAGATGAGAATGGAAGGGTGAAAGCACCTTGGGCAAGACATGCACTACATGGAGTCAATACTTTAGCTTTAGATGATGAGGCAAGCAAAGAAGAAGAAAAAAAATAAGAGTTAGAAAAAGAATAAGAAGGAAAGGGAGAGGATGAGCTCAATCTAGATCTTAGAATACCTTGACCATGACAATCCCAACCCTAGCAACCAACCAAACCCACATAGTTCAATGATAATAGGCTAGAAAGAGAGTTAAAGGAGATAATCATGAAAATATGGGATGAGATAGAAGAATATGATAGGAAAGAATAAGAAAAAGAATTTATAGATGGAACCATAGAGAGGATCAAGGAAAAATAAGATAAGAAAAGAGAAGAAAGGAGATAGATGAGCAAGTAGATCTAGCTAGGAAGCAGCTAGAAGAGAAAGAAAGGGTAGAGCAAGATGAGAAGAAACAAGTAGAAGAAAACAAGAAGAAGAAAGTTAGAAAGAAGAATGAGCAAGCAGAAAGAGGCGGAGGATCCAAGCTAGAAAAAGAGTGTGGAAAGCTAGAAAGCCAAAGGAAGAAGACAAGCTAGAACAAGAATAGTTAGAAAAGATAGACCAAGGCATTAAGGCCAAGGAAGAAAGGAAAGAAGATGATGTTGGGGATAAAGGCGCCTCTGCCTAGCCACCCATGTATTAGTTACACTAACAACACCTGCATACCTACACATTTGTACACTACAAGTGGCCGATACCCATCAGTGTCACTTCATTCTTCGTTCTTTTAGTGACATTTGAACAAAGGGAAGGCCGGTCACACATTGTGACGGCCCACATCTTGTGTCTCTCTCTCTCTTGCTCTTACTTCTTCCACCATAGCTCTTGCTTCCGCTTTGTGCTTTCAATTCAAGGGCTCACTCCCTTTAATTGGTGTCAGATCTATCTTACTTGAGGGCTCGAGCTTGACCTGGCATTGCTTCTCAGGTTTTAGAGAATACCTTCAGTTCACAATTTCAATGATAGCCATAGATTCTTCACCCCAAGGTATGCATTGAGCTCCACCTTCTTCCCAACTTCTCCTTATCACTTGAGGCTTGTTCTAGGGCTTCCTCGAGACCTATTGGAGCTTCCCTAGTGCCACATTCAACTTAGGAATGGTAGCAAGAGATGCTAGTCATTTACCATGATTTGTGCCAGTTTGTTGGCCTCCATCTATGATGAATCTGCTCCTTATCTTCAGCTTCTGAGCTCCTAAGCACTCTCGGGCATTCACTTGGCATTGTATTCAACACTCTGGGATTGATTTAGGTCTCATTTGAAGCTCCGGAGAGAGATCAGCTGTTGGCATATAGTTTATGATAGTTTGTTGTCATACAGTTCAAGACTGTACTTCAGTTGTTGTCTAGAGGTCATTTATGCTTCCTATGATGTTTATTTGATGTCGAATAATCTAGAGATGTTATACCAATGTATTGGAATGCTATGGGATTGATTTGAGCACTCTTTTGCTCAGTTTTATAGAGGTTTTTACTGCTATGATAAGCAAGGTTGAATGTTATTTTATCAAAGAAATTTCATACCTATTGCTTGTTGATGCTTCTCAAGCACTTTCAATACTACACTAGGGTGTACCATTGAACTTACATGCTTGGTTATGCTTCCGAATTGCTTTTGACCCAAGATTGGAGGTTTGAATCTTGACATTGGCCATCATTCATTGTTATGTATGGCTACTTAATGCTTCAGAGTTTTGCAAGCTAATTGGGTTGGATGCTCTTAGATATATGCTACTTGGATCGTAGATGTATGAATGCCTTCCACATGATGTTTTGAGCTTTGTTTGCTCATATGGCATTTGAATTTTATTCCAATGGGAGCCACTACTTGACACTTGGGTATTACATTGAGCATTTGGTTATGCAATTGAGCTTGAGGGTCTTTCTATGAGACCGTGGGACTTGGTGACATGTACATGCTCTTCTCATGCTTTATGTATGCAATTGATGCTTAGTGGGGTGATCTAACATTCCTCTTGGGTTGGCACCTATCTCTGTCATGATATTGTCAGTGATATATGGATCTTGGTTGGTTATGTATTGAGCTTCCATTATGGGTTGGCACCTATCTTTGTCATGATATTGTCAGTGATATATGCATCTTGGTTGGTTATGTATTGAGCTTCCATTACATTACTTAGTTTGTTGTGCCTTTAGTTGGTCTCTTCTATTACTCGTGAGACCCACTCTATGCATGATGGTCATGCCTATGGGATGTATCTCAGTCTAACACACTAATTCTTGACAATTCTTAGTGCTAGTCCCATATTTACTCATTGCTAGTTGGAACAATTCCCTAGCTCTTGCGGTTTGTCTTATATTAGCGATTGCCCATCTTTGGCATTGATTTCTTATTGTTATACTTCATTTTCAACATGTTGTAATTGCAATTTATTGCACTATTTATGTGAGCAATCACCTCCATTTGAAAGTTCTTTGCATTGACTTTGTAGACAATACATTACTTGATCAATACCCCTTGTTTTCAACTTGATTTAAAAGTGGTCCAGGGCTATTTTGTAGTAATTATAGTGGCCTATTTTGATAGTTTGTGCACTTGTTTGCCTTCATTATGGTTGGTGGCTTGAGTGATAGTGCTATATTTAAAAATTAACAAGATGAATGGCACCAACTATAACTACTCAAAGGCCCAAATCTAGCAAGTTTTAGTGTAGAAAATGTAGGTTAGGCCTTTAAAACATAAGGATGTGAAGCCTGAACTTATTGATGTAGAGGATTGGGCTGAATTAGATGAGTTATGTAAGTCCAACATCATATTGTCTCTCTTTAATCAGGTGTTCTATAATGTTGTCTATGATGGGTAGTCCGCATGGAACATGGAAAAAGATTCGCAATGTCTATGACCAACAAAGCCTCACTTCTATGATGTATTGGTTGAAGCAACTCATGGACCTTCGCATGGAGCACACTTCTATGTCAGCTCACTTAAATAAGTTTCATTACATTATCAATCATTTGTCTTTACAGGGGATTGAATTCAAGGGTACTCTACTTCCCTTGTTCCGCTTAGTTACATTGCCTAAATCATGGAATATATTTCGTACTGCTATGTGTGCCAATATGCGTATTGATGGGGTACAATTGCACGATTTAGAGGGTGCACTCTTGACTGAAGTGGTTAACAAAAAGAATGTTGATGCTTCTCGCACCTCTCATGCTTTGAAAGTTAGAGGCAATAATGGTAGGAGCAGTAATGCCCATCATGGGAGATGTTGAGAAATAGACAAATTATGTATGCTCCAAGAAGAGATGTCCTGAATCCCATATGCACGGTGAGGCGAGTGGACAACCCAACTTCTTTGAAGCATTGTACTTGACTATCACTTTCATATGATTATTAAAATATCATGATGCTTTCCTCTTTCAATTATTAGTGTCATTGTCAATTCAATACATAAGATTATTTTTATGAGTCCAAGCTTCCATCTTGGAACCTAATTTACTTGTGTAACAATTGTCTACTCATTGTCCATGTCAACATGAATTTAGTCTTGATCTTTCAACCTCCATAGCTCCTACCATGCTCTAGATCTGGCATTTTAACATAGTATCAAAGCTTAGATGAGCATAGTCAGCTCCTCACTCTGCTTCTCTAGCTCTCTTTCACTTCTTCCTAGCTTGGTATCAGCTCAAGACTTCATTTCCTACTCTAGCTTCACCTTCACCTTCACTAGAGTTTTCATGGCTGCCATGGACAGAAGTACCCTATCTACTTGTAGATCTAGATCTCTCTCCACAATCAATATCTCCACACAATTTCTTTTGGAGATCTTTCCCTTTGCTTAGATGCACCATCCTATCACTTCATACGTCGACATTGCATACTGTAGAACCGGCATTGTCGAAATTCTTCCTGTCCTAAATTGTGCCCCTGTTGGTCATACGACTGCCATCACCTCCACGCTACGTGATCTGTGCTACCACCATAGGGCTTTGGTAGCCCCTCAAGTGGGATAATCTCACCCAAGAGGGTTCCCCAATATACTATCTCTGTTGATCACAAACTGAGAAACCCTAACTATCATCTTTGTGGGCAGCCATAGCCATTGACCTTCAAGGCCATAAAACCTTTCATTTTACTCCTCTCAATCCACTGAAGACTCTATCACTCTAGTCTTACTAAGCACTTAATTTCCAACAAAGCATCACACTAAGTTAGCAAGCAAGAAGAAGATCAAGCATCAACATTCGACATTGAGCTCCAAGATAGTATTTTTTAAATACTCATACAATATTGTTAAACACTAATCATCTTGTGTCTCTTGACACATTGAAGTACAACTCTTTTGCTAGCTGATTTGTTGCTGATTAAAAATGGCAAAGCTCAAACAAATAGTAGAGTTCAATGGAGAAGGCTTCCATGCCTGGAAGGAAAAGACCATGTACCACCTCATGAGGAAAGACCTTTGGGATCTCTTTGAAGATGATGAAGGTGATGCAGATGGTGGGAAAGAAGATTCAGAAAGCGGAATCCTTGCAATAGCTCCACCAAAAACCAAAGAATGGAAGAAGATGAATAACAAGACACTAGGCATCATTGCCTAGGGACTAAGTGATGATGTGCTACATCATATCTCTAGCATCATAGATGTTAGAATTGTTTGGGAGAAACTTGATAAGATCTTTGGTACCCAAGCAAAGAATTCAAAGGTAAAATTACTCGTGCAGTTTTATAAACTAGATATAAAAGATAGTATCTCCATGACCATACACATTAACAAGTTCAAGAGCCTAAAAACCTAGCTTGCAACTCTTAAGAAGAATATTGATGAAGATGAAGCAATAGTTGTACTGCTTGCAAGTGTAAATATGGATCCATATGAGAATCTTGTGTCCACCCTGAGTAATGTTCCAAGTCTCTCACTTAAAGATATTGAGCACTCACTACTTTGATGGAGAAAGAAAAGTTAAAAGCAAGGATGCAAAGGAACACACCACTAACAACAGTCTCTTGTACACCAAGGGCACTTATGGAGCAAGAGGCCGTGGTCGAGGATTGAGCACCAACAATAACAATGATCGGATTATATCTCATTACTATGGCAAGATTGGCCATATAGCCAATGAATGTTTCCACAAGAAAAGAGCACAATATATGCATAATGATCACCAGTAGAACCAGTTCATGAATGAATAAGAAGATGCTTCCACTACCACCAACAACTTTGATAGATTGTTCTAAAGAATTTTCATTATATCTTTCATATGTTTTTCCCATAGTGGATCTCTATTTTTCCCTTAGTGGATTTGCTTTGTGATTCGGGTTTTTTACAAACCAGATTTCTACCACAAAATTTGGCAGAAACCCCTATCAAGAGCCTTACCATATCACTTTGGGTTTACTCTTCAAGCACTAGGTATGCTACATTGCTTCTCGATTATGATAACTCTAGCAAATGGGGGGAACAAGTTCTTAGGAGGGATGTCAATGTAAATGGTAAAAGGGATGGTTATCTTAGTGAAGATGGAAATGGATTACTCCTAGGAGTTGAGTGAATGCATAGATTTTTCAAAGGATTAGCCTCCAACTATGCATGGGTTTTGTCTGCATCACTAAGATTTGGAATCTATCACCATCATTAGAGGACACCTCATCCTAGTACACAAGTCAATATCCACATCATGGTGTCATTTGAATCTTAGACAAAATCTTACAAGCATGGACCCCTTCTGTCACATACTTATATGCATTTATATATATATAAGGAACTAAAGTCAAAGCAACTTTTGGAAGCCGTTTTTTATAATCTCAATAACTCCCAAGGGAAAGCGAATTTCAAGAAAATTCCCACGCAATCCGATCGATTTCGACCTGATCTACAAAGTTGCAAAAGAAACTTTTTTCAGATTCTTCACCGATTTGAAGTTACGAAGGCGCATAATGCTAGCTACATGCAATTTTCTTCTCTCTTTCACCACATCAACTTTCCATTCTATCCTTCTTGTAAATATATTATAATAATGTGCTTTGGAAACTCACCTCTTGTAATCTAGCTCCCTTTCTCTATTTTGTTTACCACCACCCTTGGCTTCTTGTATGATGACCAAGGTGGGGACTTGACTCATCTACTATTCTCCATATTTTCAAAGATGCCATACATAATCTAGGATTATGTTAATTAAGAAGATTAGCTTAATCTAATCTCTCATGGAGGCTATATAAGGAGCCCATGGAGATCTAAAGAAGAGAATGACAATAACAAACACATGAGAGCACTCTAAAATACCCTCATGCTAGTCCATCTCTTTGAGGTAAGTTATGAGTGAGTTCTTTTATTATGTAGCATAATGGCAAGCTTTCTCTACCTCTTGTCTTCCTCTCTTCTTATCTTCTCATTCCATGAATACATAATGGCAAGCTTCCTCTACCTCTTCTCCTCTTGTCTCCCTCTCCTTTCCTCTCTCTCTCTCTCTCATATTCTAATATGGTGTCTAGTACATATATTCTCTCTTTTGAAGTTGTGTATTGGTTCTTTTGATTCTCTTTGAGAAAAGGGATGTCTTAGACCATCCTCCCTTTGGCTAGGTGGTACCCGTGTTTAGTTCTCTTAGTGAGGATTGGAGGTTGGATGGGTAAGAGGCAACCCATTCATCATTTCATCCCTCACTTTGTAAAAAATCCTTGCCAAAGATGTAAAGTTTCAAGCTTTAACTTGACTAGGTTGCCTATGAGCTAGTCTCTCGAGCCATGTTACCATGTTGGGGGGGCAAAAGCCAACAGGTATAGGTCTCATCATTTGAGGGGAGGTATTGAGAAATAGACAAATGATGTATGCTCCAGGAAGAGATGTCTTGAATCCCATATGCATAGTGAGGAGAGTGGAACAACCCAACTTCTATAAAGCATTGTACTTGACTATCACTTTCGTATCGTGATGCTTTCCTCTTTCAATTAGTGTCATTGTCAATTCAATACGCAAGATTCTTTGTATGAGTCCAAGCTTTCATCTTGAAACTTAACTCACTTGTGTAATAGTTATCTACTGATTGTCCATGTCAATATGAATTTAGTCTTCATCTTCTAACCTCCATAGCTCCTGCCATGCTTTAGATCTAGCATTTTAACAGGAGAGACTCTCAATATGAATTTAGTCTTCATCTTCTAACCTCCATAGCTCCTGCCATGCTTTAGATCTAGCATTTTAACAGGAGAGACTCCCAATAGTCTCTCTTAGTTACATGGATAGTCTGCCAATAAGTCTTGTGGCCATCAGTACTCATTGACTTGTCATTATTGTGGGAAAGCAGGACATATTCGATCACAGTGCCATAATATGCATGAAGAAAAGCACAAGAAAAAGGGCAAGGGTAAAGTATAATACAAATATGATAATCGCAGCATTGTCCCTAGCAAGTCAAGTGATAAGATTGATGTTGGCCAAATTGATTTTGATGATGATTTCATACATGCTTCTTCTTCTTTTGATACTTCATAGAAAATTGATGCTTTGTCATGATATATTTAGTGTTTAGTCTATGGATTCATGGACTTCCTTCCATGCGAGCCCTCACAGAGAGTGGTTTCACTCCTATTGCAATATAAATGGATTTGTCCATTTGGGTAATAACCTGGCATTAGAGATAGTTGGTATTGTTGATGTCTGCTGCAGTTTGGTTCAAGTTGCATGTTTACTCTTCATAATGTATGTCATGTACTGGCTCTCACAAAGAGCCTTATCTCTGTTGGCTTTTTGTGGATGATGCATGCTATGTTATTTCTTTTGGTGATTCCTCATGGAAGCTTACCCATGGGAATCTTGTCATTGCATGTGCTACTAAGTCCAATACTCTTTATCACTTGCTTGTGTCTAGGTCAGTTGACCATATTTTTGCAGTGAATGCAATTCCACATATATCTCTATGGCATCATCACCTTGGGAACATGTCCTTGAAAGGAATGAAAATGTTTACATGTTTGCAATATCTTCCGCTCCTTGACTATTAGTGTTTTGAGTCTTGTGATCATTGTTTATATGGCATGTAGAGACACAATATACATAGAGAGTCTTGTATGACCTACATTGGTGAGACTTTGCCTCTTGTTTATTTGGATGTATGTGGTCCCATGCCCTACAAGTCGTTAGGTGGCGTGAAATATTTCATTACCTTCATTGATGACTATACGCGTAAGGTTTGGGCATATCCTGTTAAGCAAAAATCAGAAGTCTTGGCTACATTTCATCATTGGCTTGCTTTAGTTGAGAACTAGTCTGGGTATAGACTGAAATACCTAAGGTCAGATAATGGGGGTGAGTATGTCTCTAAAGCCTTTGAGAAGTTTTGTGATGAGATGGGTATTAAATGTCAATTGGCCGCCCCAAACACTCCACCCTAGAATGGTATGGCTGAGCATGTGAATAGGACCATTCAACAACAAGTTTGTTGTAGGTAAGCTTACCACAACATTTTTGGGCTAAGGCAGTTACTATTGCTGTCCATTTGATAAATTAGTCCCCATGTATTGCTCTTGAGTATCAAGTTGCAGAGGAGGCATGGTCTAGAAAGCCTCCCTCATATGCTCATTTTCATATCTTTGGTTGTGAGGCTTTCTGCCATATTCCCAAGGACAAGTGGAATAAGTTGGATCCTAAGTCTAGGAGATGCATCTTTCTTGGTTATGGCAATGTAAGTAAGATGGAATATTGCTTATGGGATCCACATGCTTCAAAGGTGATCCACAGCCATGGTTTTGTCTTTCGTGAAGAGAAAATGTATAAATAGTATGAGCATGTCGTTGAGGTACGCATGGGTGATATTTCAAGAGGAGTCTCCTGCTACTATACAACCAACTAGATAGCCTGTAGCAATGGTTGATGCTCTAGTGGCCTAGGTGCATGATGCTCCACAGGATGTACAGGCCCCATAGCCTATCTACTAGAGATAGATGATAGTTTGCACGATTTAATCCCTCTATGGATTATGTTATGGTGACAGATATTGGTGAGCCTCTCACCTATGACGAGGCTATGCGTAGAGGTGATAGTCACTCTTAGGAGAGTACCATGCAGTTAGAGTATGACTCTCTGCAGAAAAATCATACGTGGGATTTAGTTCCTTTTCCTAGTGGCAAGTATGCTTTGCCATGCAAGTGGGTCCACAAGTTGAAAAGTACCCTTGGATGCCCCAAGCTGGCATACAAGACCAAATTGGTTGCTAAGGGCTTCAAGCAGGAACATGGTGTGGACTTTGATGAAGTTTTTTCTCTTGTTGTGAAGATGACTACCCTACACTTGGTATTGGAGTTGGTTGCTTAGCTTGACTTGGATCTTTATTAGATGGATGTCAAGATGGCTTTTCTTCATGAGGACTTGCATGATAAGATTTATACGGAACAATCTAAGGGCTTTGCAAACCCTAATAGAGAACACCTAGTGTATAGATTACAAAAGAGTATTTGTGGCCTTAAGCATGCACCTAGGGAATGGTATCGCAAGTTTGATGCCTTTATGCATTCACAGGGATATTCCCACAGTGATATGGATCTATGTCTATACAAGAAGAAGGCTCGTGATGGCAGTCTTATGATTTTGATACTCTATTTGGATGATATGTTGATTGTTGGAAGTGCTCATGATGAGTTGGATGCCTTGCAAGGTTAGCTCAAGAAGAGTTTTGAGATGAAGGACATGGGAGAGGCCTCACATATTCTTGGGATGCATATTACATGTAATCGCTTTAAGGGGATCCTCTACTAATCACATAATAAGTATATCTAGAAGGTTCTTAAGCAGTTTCATATGCAGGATGTTAAGCCTATCGGCTATCCTTTACCTTCTCATGTGAAGTTTAGTCAAGGTAATTGTCCACAATCTGATGAGTGGAAGGCCGAGATGGCCAATACCCTTATGCCTTATGTATATGCAGTGGGTAATTTGATATATGCAATGATAGCCACTCATACTGACATAGCATTTTACAATGGGAGTTGTGGCATACTATATGCTTGCACTCGACAGACGACATTGGAATGTCATCAAGGGTAACACGAGGTACCTAAAAGGCACAACAACTATATGTATATGTTATGGTGGCCAGGATATAGGAGTCATGGGTACTGACTCTGATTATGGAGGACATGTAGACCATAGGAAGTCCACCTCTAATTGTGTTTTCACTTTTGCTGGAGATGTTGTTTCTTGGATGTCCAAGGTGCAAAAATGCATGGCCCTATCTACTACAGAAACAAAGTATGTTGCAACCATTGAGAATTGCAAGGAGACTCTTTGGTTAGGTACCTTGGCATTACTCATGTGGTCCCTACACTGCACTCGAATTCTATGAGTGCTATTCAGCTAGATCTTCCATGCGAAGACAAAACCCATTGAGGTGCGTTACTACTTTATTCAAGAGGTCATTGAGAGGATAAGTCCATTGAGCTTGTCAAGATCTCAACTCACTAAAATCTTGTAGATCTACTCACTAAAAGTCTCCCATCAGAATGTTTTGCCTTCCTTAGGAAGTTGATGGGCATTGGATGAGATGGCATCTTTTCTCATCCTATTGTACTTATGTACATTTATACTTTGTAACTTTTTTCATGTTATCTTATTACTAGGGGCACATTCAATTTTAAGTGGGGGGTTTTTAGGGATAAAGGCACTTGTGCCTAGCCACACGTGTATTATTTACACTGATAGTACCCGCATACCCACACACCTATACACTGCAAGTGGCAGTTGCCCATCGCTATCACTTCATTCTTTATTCTTTCACTGACATTTGAATAAAGGGATGGCCAGTTACACATTGTGATGGTTGGATTTCCCACATCTTGTGCATGTGTCTTTCTCTCTTGCTCTTGCTCCTTCCACTATAGCTCTTGCTTCTACTTCATGCTTCCACTTTGGGGCTCACTCCCTTCAGATGACTTACACTTGGGTAAGAACAAGAAGAAAGAAGAGGAGCAAAATATAGACCAGGGCAAAGAATGCCAAAAATAATAAGAAAAGATAGAGAATGAGGAGAATGAGAATAAGAAGAAGAATAAGGCAAAACCAAATGCCAAGAAACGAAGGCATACTGCTAGAGCCAATATGAGAGATGAGAATGAGAAGGCCTTGGAAACCCCTAAGCTAAACTCGTGGCTAAGGATGAAGCAAACTAAGCTTTTGAGCCAAGGCCATATCCCATCCTAGCCAACTTGGTCAAAGTAGGAACCAAGTGCAGTTCAGCAAATGGAGTCATTGACTATGTCTTTGAACCCAAAGGGGCAAATCCTTATGTGTGTCGTCATTGTTTTGGGTTGTTGAACACGAGGTATTATTCTCAAGGCCAAAGCATTGCTTTGCAAAGTTGTGTATCATGATGTGATGGTGCACATTCTAGTCTATTTCTTTTGGATACATATCATTGTATGCTTGGTGCAAGTATATGATTTATCAGGTCCTCATTTCTAAGGTTGTTAAGGCCTTTCAAGTCAGTATTATACGCAACTAGAACTTCTACATTATGGGTGGAGATATTCACTGTTTAGTTGAGGATCCCTTTGGCATTTTTTTGCATCATGGCATCCTCATCCATGTTGACTTATATATCCAACTTTGTGATTTTTCTTTATCAGGAGATTGCAAACATTAGAAGTTTTTTTGCATCAAGAGTTTGAAATGTTGAATTTGAAAGAACTATGAATTACTTTGGTTGATGTTTGTTTGGTTTTAGATGTGTATCTTTAGCATGTTTTATTTTGAGGTGTTTATCTTCTCAATTTTATTGAGAGTTTCAATGCAATGTTAGCTAGGGAGTCTCCAACTGTGTATGCGTGGTTGTTATCCCATGAGGTCTTGTATATTAATCTAACATATATTTGGATAGATGATTGGTTATTTGTCCTCTTAATTGTTGAGAAGTACAACAACAAAAGTACAATAGAAGTACCACAAATTGAATATAAAAACTTGAGAAAAATCCACATTACCCCAATACTAGGTGCCACGAAAGGTTGTGGCATCCCCCATGCCTTTCCACAAGTATTTGCAATATGAGAGAATGCACATCTTTGTATGAGCTTGAGGAGAGGAGTATATTATAAGAGGAAGAAGAACTTTCTCATCATGTATACCATTAGTTAAGGAAGAGTGGGGGGCGGGTGCCACGTGGTAGTCCCCATGCTCCCCCTTAGCTAATACATGTGTCAACTCCATAGCTCTCTCTCTCTCTCTCTCTCTCTCTCTCTCTCTCTCTTAGAGAGGAGGGATGTCAATGAATAGAGTGTGCACCCCCCTCTCTCTCTCTCTCTCAACTGACATGTCGCCAAATCTCTATTAGAGGATGCACTTGAGGGTGTCAAGAAGGCATGCATGAGTTAGGGAATAGTGGTGCAACAGGTGGAGGTGTGAGTCAAAGGGTGGTGCTGTGACATGTGAAGGTTGTGGGAACCAAATGGAAAAGCCTTCAAAATCTCAAGGAGTGAGGTTGCGTGAGGTGAGATCAAGGGAGAGCATAGCATTTTCCTTGATCTAGTGAGTGGGCAACATCAATGACTTTGTGGTGTATCTCATTGCTTAATCTTCTGCAATTATAGCTCCATGAGTCCTTTGTCTATCTATCTCTCTCTCTCTCTCTCACGACATGTTGACATTGGTTGAAGAAGAAACCACTTGAGCCTCACCATTTTCCAAGTACTCTACAAGGATATCTTAAATTCTTATGATTTCTTTTATCCATCTTTGAGGACTTGGTTTGGTTGTGGTTCTTGGCACTCGAGAGATGTTTTACATGATGCATCATGGTGCACACATCTTCATTACAAAATCATGATATGCATTATATGCTTCCTTACTTCTTTGTAAGTTGATATTATTGGGGTAAAGGCGCCTATGCCTAACCACCTGTGTATTCATTACATTGACACTATCGACACACTATACACTCCAGGTCGCAAGTGCTATCACTGTCACTTCATTCTTTATTCTTTTAGAGATATTTGAATAAGGGAAGGCTGGTCACACATTGTGATTGTTGGAGTTGCTTCATATGGTCTCTCTCTCTCTCTCTCTCTCTCTCTCTCTCTCTCTCTCTCTCTCTCCTACTCTCTTGTTCCATCCACTGTAGCTCTTGCTTTTGCTTGTGTGCTTCCACTCGGGCTCTACCTTTCAATTGGTATCAGAGCCAACCATTCAAGGAGCTTCTTCATCCTTTGCTTTAGTCCTAGATTCAAAGCTTCAACTCAAGGTTTCATGATATCCTTTGTTTCTTCCTCTTGAGGTATGCATTGAGTCTTTCCTTCTTCATGCTTGTTCTACCTTACTCCATGCTTATTAAGAAGCTTCCCAAGGCTTAGCTAAGCCTTGTTAAGTGCTATTTGAGGTGAGAAGTAGTCATTTATCCATTTTGCATGGATACAGAGCATGTTGTAGAAGTTGTGGATGTTAGATATGATCAATGCCCCACCCTCATTAGGTGCTACCAATGATCCATGGTGCTCAAAGTTGTAAGGCCCCCATTATGAGGAGAAGCCAAATGTGAGCCCGGACATTGGTTGAGTCCTGACTTGTATATCAGATGAGGTCTATGTGACCGGATGGCAAAAAGGTGACTGTTGTGGGTCTAATCTTTGGGTTAGACGGAGTGGTTAAGCTGGTAGCAACTCGAGGCACATTGCATTGAGTTGCGTGGTAAGGGAGTTAAAAGGGGCCCCTATTGTGGGGTCCGGGGGCCGCGGAAGCGGCCCCTGGCTGGGGGGTCCCAGGGGGGCCAACGGCCCCCCTGGCGGGGGTCCGGGGGCAGCGCCCTCGGCCCGATGGTAAAGGGAATATTCCCTAGAATATTCCCTGGCCGACTAGTGGAGGCTCATATGGTAGGTCGGTCAGCAGGCCGACCTAACGACCTTCGCGGGCTATAAAAGCTAAACCCCTTCGCAGCCATCTTACACTGATCTTTCACCCAGTCAGAGTTGTTGTTCCAGCTAGCCTTAAGCTCTTCACCTATCTTCTGTCTAGATCGCCATCTAAGCTTCACACAGTGGAAGCGCACGGGTGGACAGAGCCATCTTTGTATCAGTTGTTTGGAGTTAAAGAATTTTACTGATTCTCCTCTTATCTGTTGTGTACTCTCTATCTCTTTCTCAGATTCTGTTCGCTGCGCCGTGTAATATTTTACATGGTATCAGAGCCCAGGGGGCTCTAGAGATCGGAGAGAGTGCAAGAGGCCAAGGCTTCAACAGCAAAGAGAAACGATGTCGACTCCGGGAAGCAGTTCTGGCGCATCAGGAAGCGGTGCAGGAGGTGGTGCTGCTGTACCGGCTATTCAAACACTGAGGATTCGTCCACCAACCTTCAGCGAAGGCAAGTTAGATGGTACAAACTACACCTTGTGGAAGTTCAAAATTACTACTATCCTTGATTCTTATGAGCTTCTGGAGACTGTGCTGGGGACTGACGCAGAACCACAGCCTACCCCCGACCCATCAAATCCTAGTGTGATGATTCCTCCGAATGCAGATCTTCTACGAGCTTGGAAACGAAGGAATGCAGATGCATTGTGTGCCTTAGTTACAAGCTGTTCTGACAGTGTTTTGACTCTGATTCAGCATACAACCAAAGCGTCAGAGGCTTGGAATGTACTAAGGAGTCAGTATGAAACACGAAACCAAACAAGGATTCAAAACTTGGAGAATCAACTAGCAGCGGAGAAGTTTGCTGAAGGAGAGACGGTTGAAGCATTCATCACTCGGATTAAGAATCTGCGCGACCAGATGGCTGGCGCTGGGATACAAAAGACTAGCGAAGAGCTAGCTCGGAGGTGTCTTCGGATTTGTCCACAAAAGTTTGATGGACTAGTAACTGCCCTTAATACTCAGGTGAGACCTCAAGCTTTGACTTTTGAGGAGTTTTGTGCATTATTAATGGAGGAGGAGTTGAGGCTGAAAGCCCGAGAAGGAAGCAACAATGGAGATGCTGCATTCTCTGCCAATGCAAAAGGCAAAGGTGTTTCCTCCACCAAAAATGATGGTGACAAAAAGAAGAAGGGCGGCAAGAAGAAGTTTCAAGGAGAGTGCTTCTACTGTAAGAAGAAAGGACATGCAATTGCAGATTGTCGTGTCAAGAAGGCAGATGAAAAGAATGGTACCCTTAAAACTAAAGGGAAAGAGACAGCCAATACGGCTGAAGCAGAGTTGGAATTATTCATGGCGACCGTTGAGGAAGTGTGCTCCTCGGCGCAAGAAGAATCTACCACTGACTCTTGGGTGTTGGATAGTGGGGCCTCCCGTCACATGACCAACAAGAAAGGTCTATACAGTTCTATGCAGCCTCTACAAGAATCCATCACTGTGACGGTTGGAAATGATGCTAAATGCCCTGCTGCGGGCACAGGTACTATTTCTTTTGTTGCTGCAAATGGTGAAGTCAAAAAGCTTTCAAATGTGTTGTATGTTCCCGAAATCAGAAGAAATCTCTTATCAGTTGCTGCCATAACTGATCTTGGTCATGAAGTGAGGTTCAAGAAGACAGGTGCAGAAATTATTGATAGTGCTGGCACAATTGTTGGCAAAGGAGAAAGAAGGAACAACCTGTATGAGCTAAGTGCTCTTACAGCCACCGCTGGAGTGGGCACAAGTAAGCTTTGGCATGAAAGGTTTGGACACATCGGATTTGCAGTATTGAAGGAGATGCAAAAGCAAGGTATGGTTGCTCACCTACCTACAATAACTGAATTGAAGGAACCATGTGAAGCTTGTATGATGGGCAAGCAACAGAGAAAGGCATTTCCACAAGAAAGCAAGAATAGAGCACATGCTCCTCTAGAGTTGGTGCATGCTGACTTGTGTGGTAAGATGCCTACACAGGCCTTGGGGGGATCTTCTTATTTTATGTTGATTGTCGATGACTACAGTAGGAAGATGTGGGTGTACTTCCTTCGTGATAAGGCTCAAGCTTTTGGTAAGTTTAAAGAATGGCTAATACTTGTTGAGAATGAAACAGGGAAAAGTGTGAAGAAATTTAGAACAGATGGTGGTGGTGAGTTCAACTCAAAGGAGTTTGAAAGCTTTTGCAAGAGCAAAGGTATCAAGCGTCAATTGACAACGCCTCACACACCTCAGCAGAACGGTGTTGTGGAACGCAGGAATCGCACCATTGTGGAGATGGCAAGATGCATGCTAAAGGGCAAGGGATTGCCTAACCATTTTTGGGCTGAAGCTGTTAATACTGCAGTCTACATTCTAAATCGGAGCTACACAAAGGCTCTCAAGGGAAAAACACCTCATGAGGCTTACACTGGTAAGAAACCATCTGTTTCACATTTCAGAATTTTTGGATGTGAATGTTATGCACATGTTCCAGATGAGAAGAGAAACAAGTTACAACCAAAAAGCAGAAAATGTATCTTCTTGGGTTATAGTGATGAGCAGAAGGCTTACAAGTTATATGACCAAGAGGAAAAGAAGATCATCGCGAGCCGTGATGTGGTGTTCAAGGAGGAGCCGCATACAGTGGAGGAGGAGAAGGCAAGGTCTTCCACTTTATCATCAAGCGAAGAAGTAGTCCACTATGAACCTGTCCCGAGAGCTATCCCTATCCTTAAGGAGGAGGAAGCATCATCTTCAGATGATGAGGAAAAAGTTCACCAACCTGACATCACCCCACCGGAAAAGCCATTGCCGCGCTGGGTGAAGCAGCTCTATGACCACAATAATCCTATGCCTGCATCTGTTGAGGAGAAGGCAGACGGACCAAGGAGGTCTCAGAGAATAGAGGAGCAAAGGAGGGCTTCTGCTCACATAGTCAACATGGCCTTGATGGTTGAGATTATGAGAGAAGTAAAGGAGCCAACTGACTTAGAAGAAGCACTTGCAGATCCATCATGGAAGGCTGCTATGCAGGCGGAGTATGACAGCATAATGAAGAATGACACTTGGGAGCTAGTGGATCGGCCAGCAAAGCGGAAGATTATTGGCACCAAGTGGATCTGGAAGGTAAAGTACAAGGCTGATGGTACCTTAGAAAAGTACAAAGCTAGACTGGTTGCCCAAGGATTTTCACAAGTTGAAGGGTTTGATTTTCAAGAGTCATTTGCCCCAACTGCCAGAATGACCACTATTCGCACGGTACTTGCAGTGGCTGCCCACAAGAAGTGGCCAGTGTACCAAATGGATGTTAAGTCAGCGTTCTTAAATGGTGACCTCAAGGAGGAGGTGTACGTGGCTCAGCCACCAGGGTTTGAGGCCCCCCATTCTGAGAACAAAGTGTGTAAACTGAAGAAGGCATTGTATGGGCTGAAACAAGCCCCCAGAGCATGGTACCAGCGGATAGATAGGTTCTTTTTAAACCTAAACTTCAAAAGATGTGCCTCAGATGCTAACTTGTATGTTTACAGGGATGGTAAAAAGTCTGTAGTGATTGTCCTATATGTGGACGACCTTCTTATTACAGGTGACTATGAAGATATGATCAACCAAACTCGAAAGGCTTTGAGTTTTGAGTTTGAAATGACAGACTTGGGCTTGCTGCACTATTGTTTGGGGATTGAAGTCTGGCAAGAGCCAGGAAAGATCTTCATCTCTCAGAAGAAGTATGCATGGGAGATCTTGAAGGCATTTGGCATGACCGAGTGCAAGGAGATAGCTACACCTATGGAGGTGAATGTAAAGTTATCCGTTGAGGATACATCAGCACTAGCAGACATTGGGAGGTATAGGAGGTTGGTCGGCAGTCTAATCTACTTGTGTAACACCAGACCAGATATCAGTTTTGCTGTTGGTGTTTTGAGCAGGTTCTCAAACAAACCTCATGAGAGTCATTGGAAGGCTGGGATGCGGGTGCTCAGATACTTGAAGAAAACTCTTGACTATGGTATCACATACAGTTTCGGAACTTCTCTTGTGGGGAACTGTGACTCAGATTGGGCAGGAGACATTGATTCCAGGAAGTCAGTTTCTGGTTATTGTTTCTCTTTGGGTTCAGGAATTTTCTCTTGGATTAGTAAGAAGCAACCAACAGTGGCATTGTCTTCTACCGAAGCAGAGTACAAGGCAGCTTGTTTTGCTGCATGTGAGGCCGTATGGTTGAGAAGGATTCTATGGCATATGGGAGTGCAGGATGAAGAACCAACTGTGCTGAGATGTGACAATCAGAGTTGCATCGCCATTGCCAAAAATCCAGTGTTTCATGCACGCACCAAACATATAGAGATCCAGTATCACTATGTGCGTGATTTGATGGAGGATGGGATAGTGGAATTGGTCTACTGTCCAACAGAGGAGAATGGAGCAGATATCTTCACCAAAGCACTTACGAAGGATCTGCTTCAAGTTCATCTTCAGAGACTCGGCATTGGGCCGAGGAGATAGTTCACCTATGGGTGGACATTGAGGGGGGGTGTTAGATATGATCAATGCCCCACCCTCATTAGGTGCTACCAATGATCCATGGTGCTCAAAGTTGTAAGGCCCCCATTATGAGGAGAAGCCAAATGTGAGCCCGGACATTGGTTGAGTCCTGACTTGTATATCAGATGAGGTCTATGTGACCGGATGGCAAAAAGGTGACTGTTGTGGGTCTAATCTTTGGGTTAGACGGAGTGGTTAAGCTGGTAGCAACTCGAGGCACATTGCATTGAGTTGCGTGGTAAGGGAGTTAAAAGGGGCCCCTATTGTGGGGTCCGGGGGCCGCGGAAGCGGCCCCTGGCTGGGGGGTCCCAGGGGGGCCAGCGGCCCCCCTGGCGGGGGTCCGGGGGCAGCGCCCTCGGCCCGATGGTAAAGGGAATATTCCCTGGAATATTCCCTGGCCGACTAGTGGAGGCTCATATGGTAGGTCGGTCAGCAGGCCGACCTAACGACCTTCGCGGGCTATAAAAGCTAAACCCCTTCGCAGCCATCTTACACTGATCTTTCACCCAGTCAGAGTTGTTGTTCCAGCTAGCCTTAAGCTCTTCACCTATCTTCTGTCTAGATCGCCATCTAAGCTTCACACAGTGGAAGCGCACGGGTGGACAGAGCCATCTTTGTATCAGTTGTTTGGAGTTAAAGAATTTTACTGATTCTCCTCTTATCTGTTGTGTACTCTCTATCTCTTTCTCAGATTCTGTTCGCTGCGCCGTGTAATATTTTACAGTGGATAGTTATGCTAACTTGATAGCATTGTTGTATTTTGGCCATACCTTTTTCATACGGTATTGGATTTAGACATTCTATAGCTAGAAACGAAGAGTATAATGAGAGCTATAGATTTGGGCACTCACAAAGTTGATTATGTGTAGTTTTTTATTCTCTATTTCAATTTTGTAATGCATGTTTGAAGCTTCAAGGATACTATTTTGGTGCTTGAATGGTATCGTTATGCTTTTGGGATTGATTTGAGCTTGAAATAGCTCAGATTTCACTATCATTTCAATAATGTAATAGTAGGGCATCAAAATTTTATCAATGAAAAGCTTATGCCTAATGCTTATTGATACTTTATAGAATACTCAATGGATGTACCACTACTTGGGTTGTTATGTATGCTATAGTATGCTTTTGAGCTAAGATTTGGGCTCCATTACATTGATCTTGGCTATGGTTACATGCCTTGGTTACTTTAGTGGCTTATGTAGTTATAGGTTGGAAGAATCTATTGGGTTTCATGCTCTCGGCTTATGGTTCATATATCTTGGATACTAAAATGTCATGTACTTAGTGTTTAGAGCTTGCATTGCTCATTTGGCATTCGATTTTGTTCCAGTGAGAGTTACCTGCACTAGTTTGGATTTTACATAGATATCTGGATTTATACAATTGAGCTTAAGCTTACTTTTAGAGAGACTGTGGGACACTTACTTCATGTGCATGCTCTCTTGATATGTATAGGATGCAATTACCCTACAATGTGCTGATTTGATCACTTAGTTTAGACCTGGCACTTATGTCTATCAGAATGTATTATTAGTGATATTTATATGCTTCTGGGTTATGTATTGAGCTTTGCTTAGTGGGTTATGCATTTGGTAGCTCTCCTTTCTTTACCTTGAGATCTCTTATATGCATGATGTCTATGTCTACTACATGTATGGTTACTAACACACTATAGTTGTGACAACCTTTAGTGTTGGTTGTTCCTGGTCTTTCTTTCTTGGTTGCTCACACCTGGTTGTTGGCATATTGCTATAGTTTATCGTAGCAACTTGTCATTTCAAATTTATTCATTCTATTTAAGGGCAACCACTTGGATTTGATGGTTACTTGATTAGAGTTATTGGACAACTCATCCTTTTGGCAATTTCTCTTACTCGATCCTTGATTTGGCTATGATTTTGGGGCTATTTTGCTGACATTTACAACAACTTGTTTGTCTTAAATTGCGGTTTCATCTCTTACATTATGGTCAGTAGGTCGAATGACAGTGCTATCTTTAACATTGAGAAGTTGGATGGCATAAATTATAGGTATTGGAAGGTACAAATCTAGTAAGTTCTAGTGCGAAAATTGTAGATTAAGCCATTGAGACACAAGGGTCTAAAGCCTGAATGCTTTGATGTGGAGGATTGGACTGAATTAGATGAGCTATGTAAATCTACAATCATTTTGTCACTCTCTAAGCAAGTCTACTATAATGTTGTCTTTGAGGGGCAAACTGCATGGGAGTAATGGGATAAAATTCATAATGTCTACAATAAGTAGAGCCCTGCCCTCTCAAATATATTGGCTAAAGCAACTCATGGACCTTTATATGAAGAAGAGGACTTCCATGTTTGTCCAGCTGAATGAGTTTTGTCATATTTTCAACCACTTCTTCTCATAGGGAATTGAATTTAAGGGCAATCTTCCTCCCTTTTTCTTGTTGGTTACATTGCCTAAGTCACAGGACACATTCCATGCTACTAGGTATGCCTACTAATGGGCTAAAATTGTAGGATGTAGAGGGTGCACTCTTGAATGAAGAAGTTAATAGAAAGAACATTAATGCTTTCTGTACCTCTCATGTTCTGACTATCAGAGGCAATAATGGTAGGAGCGATAATGACTGTCGTGAGAGAGATTCTCAAAAGTCTCATTCTTAGTCACGTAGACTGTCTCACAGAAGCCCCATGGCTATAAGTCCATAATGACTTGCCACTATTCTGAGAAGCAGTGTCATATTTGGCCATAGTGCCATAAAATGTGTGAGGGACAAGGGTAAAGAAAGGGGAAAGGATAAAGTGTAGAAAAAGAATGATGAATGCAGGATTATCTCTAGCAATTCAAGTGTCAAAATTGAAGAGATTAATGTCATGATTGATTATGATGATGCCTACATACTTAGAGCTTCTTCTCTTGATGCTTTGCAATTGATGATGTTGCATTTATCTATGCTTAGTATTGGCTACTTGATTCAGGGGCTTCTTTTCATGTTACCTCGCATAAGGATTGGTTTCATTCCTATCACAACATGACATGTTCTATGAGACTAGGAAATGACTTGCATTGGGTATTATTGCCATTGGTGATGTTAGATTGTAGTTTGCTTTAGGCAACACTTTTGTTTTGCATGATGTATGCTATATTCTAGCTTTGACCAAAAGCCTACTCTCCAAGAGACAATTTGATGATGCATGATATTATGTATCTTTTGGTAATTCCACGTGGAAGATTACCGATGGGAATCTTATATTTGCTTGAGGTGCCAAGGTTGGTCCCTTACTTGTATTTGGGTTTATCAACCATGTTTGGGTAGTGGCTATTGTACCACATGTATCATTATGATATTATTTTCCTGGGCACATATCATTAGAGGAAATAAAAATTCTTATCCTCTTTCAGTATCCTTTGCTCCTTGACTATAAGTATTTTGATTTTTGTGATCATTGTCTTTATGGCAAGTAGACTTGTAACTCGCAAAAGAAGTATGGCATTGCATGCATGGGTGAGCCTTTGGATCTTATTCATTTTTATGTTTGTGGACCTATGCCCTACAAGTCATTAGGTGGTGCAAAGTATTTCATTACTTTCATTTATAATTACTCACATAAGATCTAGACATACCCCATAAAGCAAAAATCAAAAGTCTTGGCTATCTTTCAGCATTGGCTTACTTTTGTTGAGAACTAGTCTAGGTATAGGCCGAGATCCCTACGATTTGACAATGGGGGTGAGTATGTATCTAAAGCCTTTGAGCAAGTTTGTGATGAGAGGGGTATTAAACATCAATTGACCACCCTATACACTCCACCCCAGAATGGTCTAGCTGAGCACATGAATAGGATGATTCAAGAGTGAGTTCATAGTATGTTGAGCTAGGTAGGCTTACTGGAACACTTTTGGGCTAAGGCAATTTCTATTGCCACATATTTAATTAATTGATCTCCATATATTTCTCTTGACTATCAGATTATAGAGGACATATAATCTGAAAAACCTCCATCATATGTTCATTTTCATATATAGTTGGCCTTTTGCCATGTTTCCAAGGTCCAGCGTAATAAACTAAATCTTAAGTCTATAAAATACATATTTCTTGGTTATAGGGATGCAGGTGGGATGTGCTATTGCCTATGGGATCCATAGGCTCGAAAGCTCATTTGTAGCCATGTTGTTGTTTCCCATGAGGAGAAAATGCATAAGCATATTGAGCAGCTCATTGAGATACATAGGGTGATATTTTAGGAGGAGCCACTTGTTATTGTATAGTTAGCTAGACAATAACAGTTGATGCTCCAGTGGCCTAGGACCATGATGTTAGACAAGAGATATAGCCCCACAACCTATTTTGCAACAATCTACTAGAGATAGATGTTAGCCCAATCGATTTGTGCCCTCTATGGATTATGTTATGGTAACATATACTGGTGAGCATCTTACCTATGATGAGACCATGCACAAAGGTGATAGTCACCCTTGGGAGAGGGCCATGCAGTCACAATATGACTCATTGCTAAAAAATCATGCATGGAATTTGATACCTTTGCCTAGTGAAAAACATGCTTTGTCATGCAAGTGGGTGTACAAGTTGAAGAGTACCCTTGGATGCCCTAAGGCAACCTATAAGGCCAAATTGGTTGCTAAGGGTTTTAAGCAAAAACATGGTATTGATTTCAATGAATTATTCTCTCCTATCATCAATATAACTACCCTATGTTTGGTTTTGGCTTTGGTTTGCACAGCTCGATCTGGACCTCTACCAGATGGATGTCAAGATGGCTTTAATAAGGACTTGCACAATGAGATTTATATGGAGTAGCCTAAGGGATTTGAGAAAAAATGCAAGGAACACCTAGTGTGCAAGTTGAGAAAGAGCCTTTATGGCCTTAAGAAGGCACCTAGGTATTGGTACCAAGAGTTCGATGCTTTCATGCATTCCCACGGGTATACCCATGGTGATATGGATCCATGTTTATACATGAAGAAGGCTCATTGTGGTAGCCTTATGATTTTGGTACTCTATGTTGATAATATGTTGATGGCTCAGAGTGCCCATGATGAGCTATGGATGCCTTGAAAAAGTAGCTCAAGAAGAGCTTTGAGATGAAGGACATGGGAGATACCTCACAAATTCTTTGGTTGCACATCACACACGATTGCTCTAAGGGTCTCCTTTACTTGTCGCAGAAGGAGTGTATCCAGAAAATTCTTGAGCAGTTTCAGGTATTAAGCCCATTGGATGCTCTTTACCTTCTCATCTAAAGGTTACTCAAGCTGATTGTCTGTAATCTAATGAGCAAAAGGCCAAAATGGCCAAGATCCCTTATGCATCTACAATGGGCAGTTTGATGTATGCCATGATAGCTACTTATCCTGACGTAGCATTTGCAGTGAGAGTTGTGGCACGCTATATGGCTACACTTGGCAAGCGGCATTGAGATGCCATGAAGAGTATCATGAGGTACCTTAAGAGCACTATAGATATGCACATGGTCAAGATAGAAGAGTCATGGGGTACACTGACTTTGATTACGTAGGATATGCAGATAGTAGGAAGTCCACATTTGGCTATCTCTTGCGATGTTTCTTGGATTTCCATGGTGCAAAAATGCATAGCCCTATCTACTATAGAGGCATAGTATATTGCAGCCATTAAGGCTTGTAACGAGGCCCTCTGGTTAGGTCATGTGGTGGCAAACCTTGGTATTACTGATGTGGTCCCTACATTGCATTTCTATGAGTGGTATTCAATTAGCCAAGAATTTAGTTTTTCATGAGAAGACAAAGCATATTGAGGTGTGTTACTACTTTATTAGAGCGGTCCTTGAGGATAAGTCCATTGAGCTTTTCAAGATCTCAACATACCAAAGTCCTATAGATCTACTCACTAAAAGTTATTAGCAGAGTGTTTTGCCTTAGGAAGTTGATGGGCATTAGATGAGATGACATATTTCATCATCCTATTATAATTTATGTATAGTTGTCCTTTGTCACTTTTTTCATGTTCTCTCCTCACTAGGAGCACATTTGCCTTTAAGTGGGAGGTTGTTGGGGGTAAAGGGGCATGTGTCTAACCGCTTGTGTATTCATTACACTAACAATACTTGCACACCTGTACATTGAAAGTGGCGACGAGTGCCCATCACTATCACTTCATTTTTTATTCTTTCAGTGACATTTGAATAAGGGAAGGTTGGTCATAGATTGTGACTATTGGAGTTTCCACATACTATGTCTCTCTCTCTTGCTCCATTCGTGGTTCATTTACCATAGCTCTTACTTCCACTTGTGTGCTTCCACTTGAAATATCAAAATATATTGAAGTTTAAAACTCAAATTTGACTCTTAATGTGTATTATAGAATATTTAAGAGTATGGATGTGTATTATAGAGATTAAGATTTGCAGTTCATAGACATAATTATTTTAGGATATTATGTTGATATTAAATATGCTACTTTGAAAAGTTACAATGTAAGATTCACTTCAAAGTTACTAGACCAAGCCATGTTTTAATTTAGCTTTAGGATTTTAGGGACACTATTAAATCTCACTAAAGTTGGAGGCCCAGATTATTTGTTTCAGATATTAAGAATGTTTAGAATGTATCCCAACATAAATAATGACAAAGTGAAGTCACTTTAATTCCAACCAAATCTCAATGAACAATCTTTGTTTTTCATATGTATATTGATGATGAGCTTTACTCTTATATTCAAAACTATTTTAGTCATCACAAAATACTCACATGGAGATATTAGATACAACACAAGTAGTGGGCTTAATGTTGAGTTGTATGGTACATTTTTAACTTAGATAGACATACACATATACCCATAATATATAATACAAAATTTGCTTCATGCAAGCACCACTTGATTTATGGCATGGTACTCCCATAGCATACACCACATGCATAATGCAAAGTCTACTCATGCGAGCTTAACTTGAGTGTATAAGATTTGACTCTATAGTATAATAGAGGGCTTGCTATTGGATTTGTGAATGAGTCTATTTGCATGTATCTCATAGGTAAGACTTGATCAAGATGCTTTCTCTCTCAATATTGACCTTGGTCATATATGTTGAGGTATGCATGTTGGCTGATGGAAAATTCACTAGAAACCCATGATAAGTTATAGGCATTATAATTTTCCAAGTATCACATTCATGAAGTATCAAGAAATGTTCAAGTATGGGATAGTCCTTTCCTCTAATTGGGGCATACATAATTGTTTGCAGTCCAACACAAACAATTTTCTACAATCTTCTAGCATGTGCATATTATGTATATGTCGAAAACATTTTCATGCTGTTGAAACATTGGACTACTTTGAGATTTTGTGAGGTGAGGGCTCTACTCCATCTACACTTCTAAAGCTTACTATGGATATAAGAGTTCATTTTCATTAGTATACACCAGCTCAAAAGGTACATGCCTAGATTTTCAAAGACTCACATTTATATTTGCTTATATGTTGGCATTGCAAAAATTTAAGAATTTTGAGAAGTTATTTCCATATGGGAAGTATCTTTGAATGTGCTAATTGTTAGGTATAATAGAATCACTTGCCTAGAGCTTTGAATGTGCCTCTTTTCTAAACTTAGCCATCATGCTTACTTTTGTATGTGTGTCATAACATTGAAGCAACTAACCAAATAATTTGACCTATACATACTAGGATGGTCCACATGTTGCTTTCTCATAGCATAAATGTCATGTAAGCTTGCATGCACATTTCCCAAAAGCTAGTAATGTAGGCTGCATCCCCCCTTAAAAGCCTATCATTTATGTGAGTATGTTTCATATTTTAACTTTAGAGTCCAATATACTGTTTTTTTCAATCATTTAACAAAAAGTAAATTGTGATGTATTGATTTCTATGCATGGTTGAGTTTATAATATGTGTGCATGAATGATGACTTATATGTGATTATTTAAGAGATTCAAGGTAGTTAAAGACTTTATGTAGAACAAAAGAGGAAGACTATGTATGTGTTATATAGTCTATAGGATTTGATTGAGAGGAGTTTCTAATATGTAGTCAACTAAAGAATATTATTAATATTTGTGAGGGTTTAACTCAATCTTTTTTCCCATTCCAATGTGTCATAATATGCATAATTTACTCATGTGTATTTTCAATGTTGGAGTTATTGGGGGTAAAGACACATGTGCCTATGTAACAAACCGCCTTGGCAACAAAATATGTACACAACTTTTTTTAAACAAATCTCCCATGGCAATTTTCTTCATCATATACACAAGCAAAATCATTGATCCTTGCATGAAACACCCCCCCCCCCCCCCCCCCCCCCCCCCCCCCCCCCACACACACACACACACACACACACACACACAAGCCAAACGAGTTAAGCCTTAAAAGTACCGAATCGGTGGGGATAAGTTATCCATGTGAACCCCTCCTTAGGTATATGTGCACACGTATACACGTGAACATGTGCATGCATGTTTCATAAATAAAGATATAATTTATGCTTGTGAGCTCACTCTTGTTGCACAGTTGTGCATTTACTTAAAAGCACGCAAACACGTGCAAAAAGAATAGTTTTTGTAAACACGGGCTAATTATTTTCAATAGTGTATGTGCATTATTCCTTATCATGAAAACTCCACCTTAGTCGTCGACAAAACACATAAGAAATTATGCATGCATGAAAAGGAAAAATGGGAAGAAAAGAAAAGAAATATAGTTAGTCCAATTCTAACTAAAAGCCAAAGAGTAGTTAACTAAAAGAGAGAAAGAGTTCAATTGTAAGTAGGACTTTACAAGAGAATGACATATGGTGAGAGAGAGATAAGCAATGATTAGAAAGAGTGTGTACTTTTCCTCCCATCTCTTACCACATAAGTACTCATTCCCATCTTTTTTCAACTATCATATTTAAAAAATTAAGAAAAATCCTAATACTTTTTAACCTCCACAATACACTTCATTTCTCATATCCTAAATTTTCAAGAAAAATTCAAAAATGATATTCTTTTTTATTGATTGAAAATTCCTAAGTTGCCACATAGTACTTCTCCTTCAATTTTTCCAATTTTCATTAAAAAAATTTGGGATATTTTTAGCCACTTCCAACCTCATCAAGACACCTCATACCCTCTTTTTAATTTTCTCTTAAAATAAAAAAACTAGATTTTTTGAAAAATCCCAAACTGCCACCTCACTAGAAATATCCTACACATGACATTTTCATGTTAAAAAAAATTTAGAAAATTTTAACAAGCTGACGCTCAATTAATCAATCCATCACCCATCATTTTCATGGTGCCACAATGTGACACCTCAGATGCCACTTATGCAGGCAGCATCCCACACCCCCCTCCTATAAATAAGACCCATTCCCTCTATTGTGAGAGCATGAGTGTGGAGCTAAACAAACTCTGTTGTGAAGAAGGGCGATCAAAGAAGTGATGACGATACCCTTATGCTGCCAAAATATTCTCTTAATTTTCTTCTTTCCCTAAAATCCAAAAATATCCTCATCATGCCGCCAAGAAGTCGAGGTGTAGCATCACCCCCAAATGTGGCTACACTGCCAACATCATCACTTAATGCGGGATAATCCTAGTCAAAATTAAGTTTTAAAATAAATTTAAAAATAATATTTTATTTTAATAATAATAATAATAATCATTTTATTCTTGAAAGTATGAATTAGATTATTACTTTAAAGTAGAAAAGCTCAATAAATTAATGATTGACAAAATTGATTTTTAATGTTAGCATTTTGGTGATATTTTTCTTTATATGATAAATCTTTTTTAGAAAGAAAGATTTAGTAATAATTATAGTTAAAATTAGATTAGGTTCTAGTCATTGAAAATAATTAGAAGATTGATTGTATATATATATGGGATAAAAAAGCCAATTAAAAAAAATGTTTGTTATGCTCTAGAAAAATCCTAACATAGAATGTTATACAAGAGAGTAAACAAGTATGCTTGAAACTTTTTCTAACTTAGAATGTTATGCTAACTATTATGCTCTATGAAATTTTACATAAAATGTTAAGTCAAAAATCTTGTTTAGCGTCATATCTAGTTTAAAGCTTATCCAAGGTAATCTATTAGAAAACTAACATTATTAGAATGTTAGAATTATTATTAAAGAAACATATATAGAATATTAAAATTCTTTCCATGATTGAACTAACTATAAATTTTAGTATCATACTTATAAGAATGACATTAGTGGAATCCTTAGAAATATTAAATATTAACTAAGGATAAATTAGTTAAGTCCATCTCTAAAAGTTAAATATAGTTATAGTAATAATTATTTAGATGCATCATTGAAATTTGAGTTATTCTCTTACTAAAAATTAATAAATTTTATGAATGTTTAAACATATAGGGCTTATTTCTATGATAATGATAAGTGTTAATAGAATTAAAGACTCCTTTAAATAAGAATATTGTATATTGATTTGGCCATGGAAAGCCTTTCGTAATCATAAACTATCTTAGACAACATATAAAACATATATTATTACTTAGAAATGGATTTTCTAACTCTTGGGTGACAGAACGGATAAATACGAAAGTATAGAAAATTGTTGATTTGGTAAACTTAGAAAAAAATGTCATAGGGAAATAATATAATTGAAGAAAGAAAAGAATTAATTGCCATAATTTTGAAAAATTAGAAAATTGGCAAAACAAATCAAGCAAAGTCTTCCTATAGAAAATTCAATATCCGCAAAAAGGAAGAAGCAAGGAATGGAAATCCTTAGAAATTATTGGATGTCAAAATCAAAGTCATTGAAAAATATTTTCAATAAATTTATAATCGACTTTATAAATTATTATTTTTAGTAGCATTAATTGCTCAAGAAATATTGACTGCAAAGGACTGGATGGTTGATGTTTTCAGATTTTTGAAACATGGATGTGATTGCCATTTCTTCACTAATGGAAGGAAATATTCTTGCCCACATCAAGTGCGATTTTAGTGGTTGACTTTCCCTCGAGGTCAACTGTTGGAGCTCAAATGAGCTAGATATATTTTTTGATCTATCTAGAGCGTTTGACCAACACTTAGGGGTCTAGGATGGACGGTCCAGTATGGAAGGTTCCCTCCTATATGGCGACTCATAACTATGAGGGGCTCTGGTCGAAACTTATTCCTAGAATATGTAGTCAGTCTTAAGACGCGGAGAAGAAATCTGTACTGTTATCAATGCGGTTTTGCATTGGAGCCTGGAGATCTAGGATGGAAATGCTTCTCTGGTTTTTGAGGGTGGACACACCTCTAGTTTTGAGAGCAGAACTCAAAATATATAAATATGCTTTTATCCAATGTTTTGAAAGGATTGGTTTCACTATTTTTGTATTGTGAATTAATGAAGATCTAAAACAAATCCTGTGTTATAATGGTAATTAATGAAGCTCTTTTTATGTGTTCAACAATGTGGTAGTATACTCTATTTAGATAACTAAAGAAAATATTATTTAAAGGGAAGCAAGCAAGCGACCTTTCTCGACGAAAGGTGTTTAATGGCTGGGTGGACTCGATGAGTCGTGTGCTTTTCTAAAATGGAAAAATAGGATAAGAGTCGACACGATGACTTACCCTAGGGTCAAAGTCTTAGAACCTGGGTTGATCATCATCTTAGGGGAAAGGTGCAGCAGCTATGCCAGAACGCGTTAGGGTTCCACGAACCCGAGCCCGTTACTGGAAAAAAGTGTTGCACTCCATGAACCAAGGGTAATGACCCCTCTCCATTCAGACAAGAAGCCTCTCGAAGGGCACTTTCGAACATGAGCTAGCTAAAGATAGGAGATTGTTAGGTCAACAAGAAACACTTAGGTCGATCCTTGTGGGATGAGGCAGGACATTTCCCTGCAAGGTGGACCTCGGGTCACCTAAACTTATCAAAGTCCAAATATTCCAGTAGTGAACTGTGGACGATGACAGCTAGGAAAGAACCCATACGACTACCAAGTTTATCGACTATATTTAGTAATCGGTACATCATAGCACCCATATATTCACTATACTTACATTACATGCACACCTGTACACTACTGGTGGTGGGTGCCCATCATTGCCACTTCATTCTTTATTCTTTTAGTGACTAATGAATAAGGAAATGCTAGTCACACATTGTGACTATTGGAGTTTCCATATCTTGAGTCTCTCTCTCTTTTACTCTCTTACTTCATCATCCATAGCTTGCACCTCCCTTGTTCGGCTTGCTCATGCTCCCACTTGGGCTTTTCCCTTCAATTGGTACTAGAGCATTGGTTAGAGGAGCTTCTTCTTTGATTTTGCTTTAGCTCGTGACAACACCTACAACTCAAGGTTTAATGGCTACCATTGCTTCAACTCATTTCAGGTAACCATTGCTTCCTGCTTCTTTCCAACTTTCATAAGCTTATTTTAGGGATTAAAAAGGCTTGGTTGGCCATTTTACACTACTCCCTAGTGGCCAATACTAGTAGCAACAGTAGCATTTACTCTTGCTCAGCCAGCATGGACTGCATATGTTGTTTGGGCAATATCTTTGGCATTGAAAACAATTCATTTGCTTATTCCCTAGCTCCTATGGCACTTGGATAATCATTAGGCATTGCCCCATACTCATAACTTTGGTTTAAGCACATTTTCAAGGTCCCAAGCTTTAGCCATTGATTATAAATACAGGGTAGCATGCCATAATACAAGTGGGGATAACCATATCTCTTATTGTTGGTGCTTGTGATGCTAGTACATAAATGTATTAATGCTGAATCATCTATGTATGTATTGAGATATATGATGGGTTAGTATGAGCTTGCATTGATTTAGTTTTTGTAGGGTTTTCACTGTTGTAATACAATAATCAGCAAGCATTTACACATGGATAGTTTATGCCTATTGCTATTTGATTCTATTAGGTTATACAATTTGGATGTATTGATGCTTCGCACTACTTGATATGATAGGACTCTTGAAAGATTTGAGCTTCATATTTGAGCTCAGTTACATGTCTTGGAGCTTTGGTTAATTGCTACATTAATTATTCACATATACGCTTGAAGATTTTATTGGGTTTTATGTTATTGGCTATGTAGTTGATGTATATTGGATGTTGGATGTCATGTGCATGATGTATTGAGCTTGTCTTCCGCAGTTGGCATTTAGTTTTGTTCTAGTTGGAGTCACTTGAACTAATTGGATGTTTTGCATTTGAGTAGAGCTTTGGGCTTTATGTCATTGAACTTCTTTCATTGAGGTAGTGGGACTCATTGAGATATATACATACTCTCTTTATACTTATTGGATGCAGTTACTCTCTCATGGGAAAATTTGTTGGATTTGGTACCTATCTCTATTAGTGTGATGCTGAAACCTGCTACATCATGATGCCTATGCCAATTAGATGTATGGTTTACGGAAACATTGAGGTTGTGACAGACTTGGTATCGATTGCATGCATCTTCACTGCTAGTTGCTTATACATATGTTGGTTTTTAATCTAAATATTCCTGGTTGTAGGAGCTTAGTATTTTGTTTGATTTGCTCGTGATTAGTTTCTCCTATTGCTACATTTATTATAGCATTGCTATAGATGCATGTTTATGTATTATTTATGAGAGTAGATGCTTTGGTTTGAAAGTACATTATTGATAGTTAGTGGAAAACCCTATACTTTGGTGTTTTCTAACTTCCATAATATGCTCATTTGTGTGTCTTTGGTTGTGAGGATTTTTGCCATGTTTCCAAGGATGAGTACAATAAGTTGGATCCTAAGTCAATAAAATGTACATTTCTTGGTTATAGAGATGTAGGTGAGACAGGCTATCACCTATGGTATCCGCAAGCTTAGAAGGTCATCCACAATCATGATGTTGTTTTCCATAAAGAGAAAATACTAAGTAGCATGACCAGGTAGTTGTGAGGTATGGAGGGTGAAATTTCAAGAGGAGCCTTTGGGTCCCTCTATAGCCAACTAGATAGCCTTGCAGCAGTAGTTGATGCTCTAGTGGCCCATGAGCATGATATTAGACATGATATACATGCTCCACAGCTTGATGTGAGACATTCTACTATAGATAGACATTCTCCTAAGTGGTTTGCACCCTCCATAGTCTATAATATGGTGATAGATATTGGTGAACCTCTTAATTATGATGAGGTCACACATAGAGGTGATGGTCACTCTTGGAAGAGGACCATGTAGTCATAGTATGAGTCAATGTAGAAAAATCATAGTGGGATTTGGTTACTTGCCTAATGGAAAGCATGCCTTGCCATACAAGTGGCTGTACAAGTTGAAGAGTACCTCTGGACCACCTCAAGCTAGTGTATAATTCTAGATTGGTTGCTAAGGGTATCAAGTAGAAGCATGATGTTGACTTTGATGAAGAATTCTGTCCTGCAGTCAAGATGACTACCCTACTATTGGTTTTGGTGTTGGTTCCATATTTAGATCTAGATCTTATTAGATGGATGTAAAGACGACGTTTTTACATGGGGACTGACATGATGAGATTTATATGCCATAGCCTAAGGGCTTTGAGGAAGAAGGTAAAAACACCTAGTGTGCAAGTTGAGAAAGAGCCTTTATGGCCTTAAGTAGGCACCTAGGGAATGGTATTACAAGATTGATCCTTTCATGCATTCACAGGGATATACCTATAGTTATATGGATTCATGCTTATACACAAAGAAGGCTCGTGATGGCAGCCTTATGATTTTGGTACTCTATGTGGATGATATGTTGATTGTGGAGGACTCATGATGAATTGGATGCCTTGAAAAGTTAACTCAAGAATAACTCTAAGAGATGAAGGACATGGGATAGGCCTCACATATTATTGGGATGTACATCACATCTGATCGCTTAAAGGGACTCCTTTACTTGTCATAAAAGGATTACATCCAAAAGGTCCTTAAGTGCTTTCATATGCAGGAGGATGTTAAGTCTATTAGTTGTCCTTTACCTTCTCATGTGAAGGTTAGTCAAGCCAATCATTTGCAGTTTGATGAGTAGAAGGCTGAGATGGCCAATATCCCTTATACATTTGCAGTGGGTAGTTTGATGTATGCTATGATGGCCACTCATCCTAACATAGCATTTATAGTGGGAGTTATGGCATGCTATATGGCTACACCTAGTAGGCGACACTAGGATGTCGTAAAGGGTATTATGAGGTGCCTTAAAGGCATTGTAGATATGTGCATATGTTATGGTGGCCAAGATATACAAGTCATGGGATACATTGACTTTGATTATGTAGGACATACAGACAATAGGAAGTCCACCTCTAGCTATGTCTTCACCTTTGCTGGAGGTGCCATTTCTTGGATATCTAAGATACAGAAATGCACAATCCTATCTACTATAGAGGTAATATAGAGGTAGAGTGTGTTGTAGCCACTAAGGCTTACAACAAGGAGGCTCTCTAATTAGGCCATGTCTAGTGGAAATTTGCAAACCTTGGTATTACTAATGTGGTCCATATGCTGCATTCGGATTCTATGAGTGTTATTCAGTCCGGTCTTCCATGTGAAGAAAAAGCACATTGAGGTGTGTTACTACTTTGTCACAGAGGTCATTGAGAACACATCCATTGAGCTTGTCAAGATCTCAATTGTCCAAAATTCTACATATCTACTCACTAAAAGTCTCTTAGAGAAGAGTTTTGCCTTCCTTAGAAAGATAATGTGCATAGGATGAGATGACATATATCCACATCTTGTTTTACTTTATGTACACTTGTACTATGCTACTTTTTGTCTCATTCTCCTCTCATTAGAGGCACATTTGTAGGGGTAAAGGCGCATGTGCCTACAATGTCTATATATTCACTACATCTACAGTACCCATACATGTGTACACTATAAGTGGTGGGTACCCATCACTGTCACTTCATATTTTATTCTTTTGCTTATTATTAATGAATAAAGGAAGGCCGATCACACATTGTGACTATTGAAGTTCCCACATCTTGAGTCTCTCTCTCTTGCTCTCTTGCTCCATCCTCCATATCTTGAACCTCCCTTGCTTTTGCTTACTCAGGCTTCTCCCTTTAGGAGCTTAAAAGTAAATAATAGCAAATGCCAATTGCCATTGTTTGATGATGTATTAAATGAACCATTTAAACTCAATAGTATTACAATTCATACTAAAGCAAACTAATGAAACTTTTTGTAAATATAATCTAAAATAATGTGACCCCATAATAAAAATAATATGAAATAATAGAAGTGGTAGTACTTTCACACATATGGATGCCTTGTATGTACCAAAGATAAAAAGAACTTGTTGTCAAATTTTACACTTGCCAAGATTGGCTTAATTATGATGTTTATTTTGATGTGATAGATATACAGTTCATGTTCTCTCATGTGGCGATATTCTTGATTGTATCATAGGTTATATAAGCTCAATAACTCTAGTAAATGTGTGGAAGACATGGCCTATGCAATTGTATATTTGCAACAATTTCAAATGTAAAACTTTGGCCTGCATGTTTTGGACATCTTTATTTTGCTAGTTTGCTATGCATGTAGAAATCTAATATGGTGTCTTCATTGCCTATTATTGAGACACTTGGAAAAAATTGTATTTTATAATGTTCCTCAACCTCAGCACAAGATGCAAATTGATGCTTTCATGCAATATCATCATTAAAATTCAAAAGTATTCCAAGCTCCTTCGGCTCAATCTCCTAGTCCAAATCGTATGATGGCCTCTTCCTCTTATTTCTTGCTCCTAGTCCTCTCCCCCCAAATCATCTATCTCCTCTAATTCGGCTACTCTGTTGAAGTTCTAGTTCTCAATCCTACTCCTACCTTCCAACTTCCTCCTACTATGTCACTTCTTACTATGGTTGCTTCGAATGAACCAACTCTAGGGATGACTGTGTGATCTAGGCAATGACTAATTCTAATGGATTCAAGTCCACTGTGCATGCAATGTATTGGGCCTCGGTCTGGGGGCTTGGGTCAAATGGCCATGTAGGTTGGAACGGTCGTGTAATGAGTCATATCATCTACTAATTGTGGTATTCAGATATAACTATATGGTGTATTTCTCAATGATAGTAATGGAAATCATGATTCTATTGCATCTCGTTTTCTATTCAATATCTCCTATTCCGTTCTATTAATTTGTCTTCTTGATCTAATTTGGAATGTGTTATGCTTGTGTGTATCCTATGTCAAGTCTGGGTGTTATAAGGTCCGAGATATACACTCAACTTTCTTATATACATAAAATATATATGCTGAATATTATGCTGGCGCAAAGAGAGAACAGATGAGAGAAAAGAAAGTTGTAGCGAGAGAGAGAGAGAGAGAGAGAGAGAGAGAGAGAGAGAGAGAGAGAGAGAGAGAGAGAGAGAGAGAGAGAGAGAGAGAGAGAGAGAGAGAGAGAGAGAGAGAGAGAGAGAGAGAGAGAGAGAGAGAGAGAGAGAGAGAGAGAGAGAGAGAGAGAGAGAGAGAGAGAGAGAGAGAGAGAGAGAGAGAGAGAGATTGACAACACACTAGGGATTGGAAGATTGGCCAGTCCCCCCTTGTGGAGTTATGTTTACCATGTTTACTGCAGCACAGAGGAGCGGGAAAATGGAAAAAAGGAAATAGCAAAAAAAGGTGCAGGATAAAAGCAGAAAAAGGCGCCTTGACCGGTAACCAGACCCTGAAAAAATTAAATGTTCGGGCACGACCCTCAGAAAGTCTCAGTGTTGCTCTGAGACAACAAAAGAGTAAAAGGCGCACCATAAAATGTGGAAGCGCTCCTGAATCCTTGTAAAAGAGCTCCAGGCTCGCTTCTGTGCAAATTGTATGCATTAGTTGGGAATAGGATAAATTAGAATGATGGGAAATGGGAAAAAGGGCCTAGGCTACAGCCGGCCATGTAAAAAAGGGAAAAAGGGGATTACTGCCCAAAAGGGATTTAGGGTTTTGTATATAAAGTTGAAAAGTGAATGAGAAGCTCATTCTTTTGGTGTGTGGCAAAAGGAGTCTTCTTCTTCCTCTCTTCTTCTCTCCTTCTTGCTTGTGTGTGCTCTTGAGAGAGGGAGTGTGAGAGTGTGAGGGAGTGAGTGTGTGAGAGTGAGGGATCAAGAGGGTGAAGCTCTTCACCATCTCCTCTTCTCTTCTCTTCTCTTCTCTTCTCTTCTCTTCTCTTTTCTCGCGCGCGCGGCTATGGAGGATGGAGCTTGGAGATGGAGGAGACTTGAGGATGCTTGAGCTAGCATCAAGAATCGTGGAGCTATCGAGGTGTGCGAGGGAGGAGGTTACTCACATCGGCATCAAGGTAAGCTCACTACATTCATAGGATCGATGGCGCGTCGGCTAGGTGAGAGAAAGCCATTAGAGCTCGCTTGAAACACTTGAAGCAATAAGCAGTCCGTGGGTCTTGGCGGTTGAGTGAAAGCTCCCACATTTTGGTTCCGTTGGCCGGGACCAACGGATTCAAGCTTGAGCAGTTGCGCCCCTCATATCGAGCATCGAAGTAGGGGATTCATCCCCGAAACGGAGCTTGAGATAGGTAGGAAGTTTGGGTGTTTTTGATATTCAAAACAAGTAAGTATTTTGGGATATTTTGGTTGTTTGATGATTGGAAAGCATGGAGAATCTATTTCAATTTTTTGCCTTCGATTTTTGTTGCATTTAGCGTAGGTTAGAATTAGGAAATCGAACCGGAGAAGGGTAGGGTTTACTATTTCAAAACAGGGCAAAACAGGGCAAAAGTCGTGCGAAAATGGGTAAAACGCTCGCTAGTGATGCCTAAGATCGGCAAGTGAGTGATTGGGGGCATCAACACCACACTTGGGAAGGGGTATAAGAGCCAGGAGGCCAAGAGAGAGCTCATTTGTGCCATTTCACAGAGAGAGAGAGAGAGAGAGAGAGAGAGAGAGAGAGAGAGAGAGAGAGAGAGAGAGAGAGAGAGAGAGAGAGAGAGAGAGAGAGAGAGAGAGAGAGAGAGAGAGAGAGAGAGAGAGAGAGAGAGAGAAAGAAAGAAAGTTATATTAACGTCTTCTAAAGACCAAAATTGGCCTATGAGACAAATTGTGATACAACTGATGAGGTCCAGCTATCCAAAATAAAAGTGCTGAATGAAAAGCTAAAAACTGGAAACTGAAAATACGGTGCTGTGAGTGTGATAAGTGTCGTATATGTGTATGTGCGTATGTAGCTCTGGTACTCCAGATAATGGCTACAAAAGGGGAACAAATGTCGGCTGTGATAGGGAACAACTGTCGGCTGTGATAAAGTGGTACAATGTGTATATGTAATAGATGCAGGGAGATATACTATCCTGGGATGTAGTAGCAGTCGTCGAAGTCGCTAATAGCAGGTGATCCCTCCTGGATGCAGGATGTGGTACATCGGCGGTGGAGAAAGAGCAAACTGGAGATCTGAGATCCAATGTGTCGAGTGTCGTCGGATCTCAGTCTGCTGTCGATGTAGATCAAGAATCCTCCGGATCTCCTGTCGGTGTGGCTGTGGGGTTCGAAACCCCCGGATCCTTGTGCGGCGTCGGGTACGCTGGTCCTCAGCCTGTTGTAGTGTGAGCCCGGAGGTCTGGTTGGAGGTTGGTATAGTAGCTCTCACTCTGTCTGTCTGAAAGAATTGTGTAATAGTCGTCTGGGTGGGCCCCTCTCTGTCTGGGACCCACTGTGTGCTCTGCTCTCTGATGTGCCATGCCTCTCCCAGAAAACGGCCAAATGATCTCTGATCCATATCAGTCATACATCCCTGAAGTGAGCTGCTCAATGTGTATCTAGATCTCAACTCTGAGTATGCCGGGCATCTGAGAACAAAATGCTTCTCACTCTCCACCTCTGATCTGCAAAGGGGGCATATCCTCTCCTCCCGTGGGATGCCACTGGCTCTGCCACTCTCAATCATAAGTTGATGTGATGATACCCTGAGCTGTCCAATAAGAACTCTCAATCTATGTGGCATATAGATCTGCATATATCTCGGAATCTCTATGAATCCCTGCTCTAATATGCTCAAGAACTGTGTATAATAATGTGCCATCTTCGATGGCAGTGGCTGTGCAGGGCTGACCCATGTCCTCTGTATATAAATATGCCATATCTCCTGTCTGATGACTCTGTTCCTCTCAGAGAGAGAGAGGGTGTAAGTGGGAGCCTGAGTATCATATAGAAGAGGTGGGAGTCTATCAATGTCCAGCCCATGTCTGTCAAACCAAGCTCTAGTCTGTGCATACCATGATGTGGTATCCCCCGCTCGAGCCATCTCCTGAGATGCCATATATGCTCTATATGCAATGCGATCTCTGTTCATATCCTGAAATCTGTGTAGGAAGTAGACTCTCTGAAATAATGCCTCGACTAGCATGGGCGGTGTGGCAAGCTCTGCTTGCACAATGTCATGTGGGACTGAGGCCTTGCTGCGAATCAATCTAGATATCATGATCACTTGAGGTCTCTCCATCAATGTCCATACATAATCGGCAAGGCCTGGCCCCCATATAGCTACTCCATACATCAGTGCTGGAGTGACTAGAGTATCAAAGAGCCACCCCTTGGTGCGGGGCTCCTGGAAGTGTGCCTGATAACACTGTCGCTCCATAAGAGCCAATGCTGAGTATCCTCTAGTGAGGTGGTCACGAGCTGCCTGTGTCATCGAGAAAGTCCCTGAAGCTGCTGTAAAGGTGACTCCCAAATATACATATGATCCAGTGACCTCAATACTCCCTCCTACTGCCATGAAAATACTCTGTCTGCGTATTTGAGCTGATGTATGGAATATAAGAACCTTGGTTTTACCAAGGTTCACTGTCATGCCTCTCTGTATGCAAAAATCATCCAATGCTAATAAATGCTGCTGTAATCCCTGAGCTGAGTCTGAGACCAACACAATGTCATCTGCATATAGTAAGATATGAACTGTGGCTCCACTGAGATCTATACCTCCACCGGCTCGCTGTTGAATAAACTCTGCTATCTCATCAATGTATAGCCCAAATAGAGTCGGTGAGAGTGGGCATCCTTGTTTCACACCAATGGTGCTCACAAGGGGATCTGATATACCTCCCGGACATCTGACTCTGCCAGTAACCTGCTCATATAGTGCATAAATACCCCACATCATGTCATCATCCACCCCCAGATCAAGTAGGCGTCTGAAAAGCCTCTCTCTCGGAACCATGTCAAAGGCTTTGCGGAAATCCACAAAGCAACAGTACAATCTTTGTTTCTTCACTCTGTCTGGTCGATCAGACAACGGAGAGTGAAGATGTGGTCTATGGTAGAAAATGCCCGTCTGAACCCTGCCTGTCCGGGTGTGCGCATGCACTCTCTCTGCTAGCATGCTGAGCTCCTCCTCCATCACCGTGCCATAAAGTTTGGACAAAACTGGCCCAATCATGATGGTCTTATATGTGTTAGGATCCATAGGATCCCCTGACTTGTGGATAGGTACAATGGTGTGCTCTGTCCACGAGTCAGGGAACCCCTCCGACAATGCACGGTTGAAGAGGTGAGCAATGAGTGGAGCCAATGTGTCTCTGCCATATATAATATGCTCTGCCTGAAGATCAAACTGGTCTCAAGCGTGGCCATACTGTAACCGTGAGATATCATGTTTCACCATACTAGTGGTGAAAAAGGATGAAATACCCGATCTTGGTGTACATGGTGTGGGTATCAGCGGCTGTGCGGGTACATGATATAAACTCTGTGCGTATCCATGCCATAATATCTCTCCTCCTCCCATTCCCGCTTTTTACGGCGGGTCAAGCGGTGCATGCGTCTCTGCGCCTGTCTGTGTGTGATCTCTCCTCTGGCCTCCAAATCGCGTAGCTGTCGACGTAGATCTCTGCACTCATCATCATACCACCTGTTTTGTGGCATGGTACCGGTCCGAGGGGGGTGCGTGTATGTGTGATGTGGAAAACTGAGTGTAGCAGAATCATGCAGAATGCGTGTGATATCAGTGGTCAGTGTATCAAGGGGTGCGTATGGATCAAGTGACGTGATGTGCTCCTCCAGATGCTGTGAGTAAATATGTGAGAGCTTATGAGTGAAGTGTATGGTAGTATGCATGTGGGGTATGATATCTGCAGGTGGTGATGGTAATGAGGTGAGGAGTGAGAAACTGAGAAAGGTGTGATCGGCACCGAGTGGAAGTCTCCCAAGGCCGAAGGACTCGATAGTATGCATCCCATCGATCGGTCCGAGCAGATAATCTACAGTACTCTCGCCCCCCCATGTGGGAAGCATGTAAGACCTCCTGAATATGGCCATCGTGCCATCCCGTTATAAATAACGAGATGATGTCTACTACCAAGCTCAAGTAAATTCCCTCCATGCCCTGTAGCGTCTGGCCCAGTATCTGCTGACTCCCTACTGATCCCCAACTCCCCAGGGTCTAATGCTCTCATGATCTCTGGCTGCTCCATATCAAAACTCACACTGTCGGCTCTGTGTGCGCCCGTTGAAGTCCCCCATAAGGAAGACCTCACCCAAACTAGAATATAGAATAATGTCCTCTGAGAGCTGTGAATAAGGGGAGGGGTAATCTTTGGCCTGAATATCACCCTGCGTAGTAGCATATCTGGACCCTCGTGGTGAAAAGTAGCATATTGCCATATAGATCCATCTCTCATCTGATATCTGCACTCTGATCCATATGTAACTGGCTTCCTCATCTCGTCTCACTAACTGGATATGTCTCTGTATCCCCTGGCGGAATAGAACTGCCACCCCTCCTGAGCCCCTAGATGTGCTCTGCCTAGTAGAGAGAGAGAGAGAGAGAGAGAGAGAGAGAGAGAGAGAGAGAGAGAGAGAGAGAGAGAGAGAGAGAGAGAGCTCAAACCCGCATCGATTCGATCTCATCACTGACGCACTTATCGACCCGTTCAGGTATATGAATCTCTCCCTCTACTCCTCTAGATAGGATTTGGAAGTGCATGGCCATGGTGCTTGCCTACATCTTGTGAATCGATCAAAATTTGTGTTCATGTGGGTTTGCGCGCACCGCATTCGGCTCGTCCGAGTGGTCTTTTTTGGGCCGAGTCCCAGAATCGGCCCTTAGCCCTTGTCACTCGGCCCACTCGGCCCCTAGTTGGTCCTCGGACCCGCTGCCCGAGTCAACCCATTCGACCGTTCTAGTCAAAATTTTTTGCCATGTGGCACATTCGGCTTCGGCCCGTCTAACCCACCCGAGCCTCAAATTCGGCCCTCGGCCACCTTCCACATTCGGCCCTCGGCCCAAGTGCTATTCAGCCCGTTCGAATCACCTTATCCGAAGTATCCATTCGGCCCGTTTGAGGCAAACTGTCCGAGTCAAAACCATCCGAGTCTAACCCTGAAATTCGGCCCTCGGTCCCGTGCCTCGGCCGGTCCGAGTGATCTACTCGGACCCTGCAATTCGGACTAGTTGGTCCGAGTGCAACTTTTTATCAAAAATTTCAAAAATTTGTCCTGACCCGGCAAATACACTGTAGCACAAACCATCGGAACCCTTCGGGCACCCAGAACTTGATTCTGACACACGTAATAGGAGAAATCGTAATGCACAACTGCTTGGCAGCTAGAAGTGGGCAGTTGCGAGACCCAAGGATTTAGACGCAAACCGGTGAGCTGTAAAACCTGATTGACCGAAAACGAACAAGGTGACATGCGAGAAAACCCTAAACCTTGACAAAACGGCCAAAAAATGGATCTATAGGCCTATCAGGCCCGCAACGAGCGAGAGTGCGTGAGACGCTGAGGAATTGCTTGCTGCACTCACATTGAATTTCTGCACTTGAAGTACACTTAAGAAAGATGAAATCCTGATTGAGCACAAGTGCACGAGAAATGACACATGCATTGAGTTATCATAAAATGAGGTTTGTATTCAATAACCAAAGGAACTCACTCAGATAAACCACTCAAGGAATCCACCAATAGAAGAGGACCCAAGTCGTAGACAAACCATCAAAGTGCAGATTAGGACCAAGCAAGGGGTGTCAACGACGTGGATTTAACAAGTCTACTGAACCTGATCGACAGCTTGTTGGTGTAAGACAACTCAACAATGACGGAAGAGAGGTCAGACCATCGGTCCAATGAGGAGCTCGATTTGAACGTATTCCCAGATGCTATTCAGCAGCAGCAGTTGGTGAGCAGTTATGATGCGCACGCCCGATACAAGCACCGCGACAGGACAGCAGATGCAATCATCGCCGAGATCTAGAAGAGGAGAGAAGGCTAGCCCGCAGAGCATTGCAAAGCATAGCCGAGTACAATAGGGAGCAGCAGGCTAGGAGCCAAAGGCAAAGCATGGAGTTGCATGAGGTGCAACGAGTGCTGAACTTAGCTGGCCGAAATCGAACAAACCACGAGAGAGCACTAGAGGGAGACTTGATGTTGAGCGAGCTTCTCATGAAGCGGTTGCTCGATAATACAATAGCAGAGCAGAGTGCCACCACACTAGCGAGGTTGCTGCATTTAGGACTAGGGGCGAACCAAGGCTCAACGAGCTAGTCCAAAATACCGATCGTTGCCAAGCAACTCGACAAGTACCAACCCCATGACGATCCATACAGCTTTGTTGAGCAGTTTGAGCAAGTCTGTGAAGCCAACAGCCTCAACGACCTAACTCAACGCTCACAAGCGTTCGGGCTTTGCCTAGGTGGCAAGGGTAGGACGTGGTACACGAGCCTAGATGCTGTAGAGCGAGCCAACTTCAATGACCTCAAGGACCTCTTCATCAAGAGATTCACTGAGCCTGGATACTCCGATAACCTGCTAGTACGCTTGATGAACGTCAAGGAGAAAGAGAAGGAGGACATCCGCGACTACGTGACCCATGTGAGGAGTCTCTTCAAGAGAATCCCTCTGGGTGAGCGACTGACTAAAAGAGCAGTTTTGACTATATTCATCAGCGGAATTCGAGATGAGAAGTTATATAAGGCTTTGGCAGGCAATTCAAGCTTGCAGCGAGACGTGGTAACTAGAGTGTTTGAGGAAGGCATCAGAGTCGATGATCAGCTGAAAGAGCAGAGCTCCAGGAGCTCGAATCTAGAGGAGACCAACTCGCAAAGCTCAGAGAGAATGTCAGCCTCTAGTGAGCGATCAATCCTATCATCCCAAGATAAGGGGAAGGCCACCGAGACATGGCTGATGTCAAGATGGAATTAGCCAAGTTGCAAGACATGTTGAGACGACCAACGTGCCCACATGTCCAATGTGTGTACTGTGGTGGAAACCACTTGCCAGTCGAGTGTCAAGACCCTAGGTTAAGAACTTGTGCTAACTGCGGTAGGTTCGGCCATGATGTTGTGCATTGTAGATTACCAAGGAGACTTCCGTACTCGCAACCCTATGGCCAGCCTTACCTAGCGAACAGGCCACAACCATTCTCCGGAAGGGGAGCCCCATTGGCTCTTCCCGCGCCTAACGATATGAAACCAGCCGTCCCTAGAATGGACATAAACCCTACCGACATTCCTAGACTGCCTGGTCCTTACGTGACCCACCCACCGAGCGACGCTCTAGTCCACTACGTGGAGGAGCCGAATGATGAAGAGACCTACATATACCCTTATGTCTCGCATGATGACAAGGGCAACGCGGTCCTCATGGATTATCGATTCGTGCCGGTGATGGCGTTAGGACGAGAACGAGGTAGAGGCATAGGAGGGTAGACGCAGGATCCAGTCACCTGTTGGACTTGCGGTCACCCCGGCCATGTCTCATCACGTTGCCCTGAAAAAGAGCAACAAACCATAGACAAGGCTGACCAAAGGTGCGCAGAGTGCGGAATTACCCATCTCTTCGTAGATTGCCCAAGGCGAAAGCCATCTTCTAGCTCAGCCAACGTACCATCTGTCCCATTAGGGCTGTTTGGTGTCAAAAACCTCGATGGGGAGGCCACACCTATCCCGTTGCGGGTCATGACCTGAGCCCAAACAAAGCAGGCTGGCATCTCTCTGTCAGGACCTAGCAACCTTGACGCAATCTCGATAGGGAAGAAAAGCCGCAGGCGTAAGAAGAAGAGATCGGAAGCTAAAGTCGCACTAAAAACTGAGAGTGCTGCCACTCTGCCTGTGGGAAAGGAGGTTTCAGATGTAGAGGCAAAGACTTCAGCCCCTAAGACGGCCGAAAAGGAAAGCGCTAAGATAGGGGAATACTCGCATTCGAAGCGACAGTTAGAGGCCATAGAAAAATTGAAGGAATGGGTGAAGGAAGCTCAAGAGCATCTCAAAGACGATGAGCCCATCATAGAGGACGAGATTGATGATCTCTCCAGCATAAGCACGCCAATATCACCACCTCAACCTAAGTCGGCAGAAGCAACCGTGCCACAAGCAGTGCCGCTAAGACCAAGCCTGGACATGACAGAGCCGCAGATCAGTCGCGGCCATTGGCCCGGACAATCTAGGTTAGGGGGAGGACGAATATCCAATGATCTCCTGACCACGCTAGTGACTACCCCTGTAACACTTAGCCTAGGAGATCTGCTTAGGCAGCATCCTACCCTATGGTAAGATCTTAAGCAGTGGGTCGAAGGGTCACGAGAGCAGCTCACGGCAGACCCTCAAGACCATGATACAGAAACACAATTACCAAGTTTGACGCTGCACTCCGTGCCTAAATCCTTGCAAGTCAATGCCTTTTGGGAAGGCTCTGAGATGCACACAGCCTTATCGGTTTTAGCCCTAGGTGACACAACAAGAAAGGGAATCGTAGACATGGGAGCTGGGGTTAGTGTGCTTAGCCACACAGTGCTCCAACCTTGGGGAAACCCGCCTGTCAAAACTGCTAGGTTTAATGTCACGTTAGCAAACGGTATGAGAGTGAAGCCATTCGGGCTACTTAAGAATTGGCTAGTGAAGATCGCAGGTGTCTAGTTCTCTGTTGACTTTATAGTCATGAAGGGAGTGGACTACAATATCCTATTAGGTCGATCCTGGATGCGCAACGCTAGAGTCATTGAAGATTGGGGTAACGGCTTGATCTTCCTTGGCAATAGAATGGATGCCATAAGAATAGAGATGGACACTTGGAAGATCTCACTAGTCGACCTAGACGCCATCTCTGCTATGCTCAAGGGGAACACTCAGGTCAAGAAGTCCTATGGGCCCTTGACCAAGTATATCCCATGCCTAGAGAATGAGTGGGATTGGATGCACGTCCTCGCCACAATCGACTTGCCATTCTCAGATCATGAGGCATATTAGCAAGCCATCAAAATGATCAGCAAGTCTAACGAAGCACTCGCTACACTAGTCTGCATGATGGTAGGAAGCCTCCGTGGAAAGCCTAAGCCTGTCACCTTTCAAATACCATCCAACAAAAGGGAACTCCAGGGGATACTGGAATACCTAACGGACAAGCTAGTTGGCAATCCAGCTGCAAACTTCAAACCACTCCAGGATCTCTTAGAGGAATCCAAGTGGCAATGGACTAGGGTGCATGATTTAAACCTCATGTATAACTGGGCCCTAGTTCCCGACCAACGACACGAGACATACCAAACCCTAGGAGACGACGAGTAGTTGGATGACAAAGATTCTAGCAACGAATATGAAGACTGCCAATCCTTTAGTGATGAGAGCGAGGGTGAAGTAGATACCGTAGAATACGACACTGAAGGACAAGAAATTGAGTAGATACGAGCAGACGCCAAGCCGCAGAAAAGGCAGACCTTTAGAGTAGAGCGAGGAGTCATGCGCATGGAATGTGATCGTGCTTGGTTGGAACATGTAGGAGCTATAGACCTTGAGCAAGCAGGCCTAGCCCAGCAAGGAACAACATCAATACTTAGGACTGAATCACCATTTGAACTATGGCCACCAGGGGAGACCACCTCTTCTAGCGAAGACGGAGGGTTTGACTCTGGATCGGAAGTTAGTTCGGATAGTGATCCAGAGATCCCTAGGCCGCCCACGACCAGACGTACCAAGGGGGACCTACCCGTCCACCTGAGACGCAGATGATTAAGGCAGGAAAAGGCAAAGCAACCTAGGGATACACGAATAGAAGAACAACGAAAGCCGCAGGACCTCCCTAAACGCTTCACGAAATCCAAAAAGGGGATAGGGTAGTAGTTCTGCTGTTAGGTGCCAAACGTAAAGGGCAGATGAGAGAACCAATCGAGGGACCAGCCAAAGTCAAGGAGGTAGACTTAGCCCAGGAAGGGGAAACACCCCGACAAGTATTCATTGCCGATGACTTGAGTGGTGAAGAAGAAACGAGTCTTGTCGCTCTCTTGCGAGAGTATATAGACGTGTTTGCCTAGTCCTTAGAGGAGCTTAAGGGGGTAGATCCGAGTGTCATGACTCACAACATACCCATGACGCCGGACACAATGCCGGTCAAGCACCAACTGTACCCTAGGAATCCAAAACACGCTCATGCTGTCAAAGAGAAAATTGACAAGCTGATGAGAGCTGGATTCATTTACGAAATTGAGCACACAGACTGGGTATTGCCCATAGTCATTGTGATGAAGAAGAACGGAAAAATTTGATTTTTCGTCAATTACAAGAAGGTGAACGCTGCTACAAAGAGGGACAACTATCCATTGCCGTACATCGAGCACATACTTGTTGACCTTCCACCTCCAATTAACTACAAGGGAGTTCAATGCTTCTTAGTCCATACGAGGTACTATCAGCGGTTTATACTGAACTATGCGTTGATCGCCATACCATTATACAAGCTGCTGATCATCTTCAAATGGACCGAGGCGTGCCAACAAGCGTACAAAGAATTGAAAAATGCTCTAACAACAGCACCAATTCTATGAGCCCCAGATTTGGACCATTACCTTCCATGTGCACATCGACACTTCTAAGTTTGCCATGGGGGTAGTGTTGTGCCAACCTAGCGAACACAACTTAGATTATCCAGTGAGCTTTGCTAGCAGACAACTCATTGAGATGGAAATAAACTACTCGACAACAGAAAGAGAGGGATTAGCCATGGTGTTTGCTGTGAAGAAATTTCGGCATTATCTCTTGGCCACACCCTTTACCTTCTTCGTGGACCATCAAGCCTTGCTCTATCTTGTAAACAAACCTTGCGCTACAGGACGCATAGCTCGATGGCTCCTTCTACTTCTAGAGTTTGATTTCTCCATGGTAGTACGAAAGGGAAAACAACATTACATGGCTGATCACACGTTACGCATCCCCACGGGAGAAGCTGGTGGACAAGGTATCATTGATGAATTACCCGATGCCCATCTATTTAACATGTCTAGCGAGAGAGAGTTATTCAAGGCTGATATAATGCCATATTGGGCAGATGACGTAGTCCAAGTGCTTGAGCACGGACTGCCTGAGCGACCAATAGAAAAAGCTCGACTTAGGTGCTTAATCCTTAAGGTCTAGCCCTATCAACTGATTGCAGGCCAACTCTATAGGCTGGGGCAAGACGGACTACTGCGTAGATGTGTATGTGAGCATGAGATGCACGATGTGCTCTCGGAGCCACACAACGGCATTGCAGGAGGACACTTTAGCGGAGACACGATAGCACGGAAGATGCTACAGTCTCAACTATGGTGGCCCACGCTTTTTCATGACACAACACGATTCGTCAAGCATTGTGACGAGTGTCAACGGACAAAAGTCCCGATTTGCAAGGATCAAATGGAGTTGACCCCAATTATTGCTCGCCAACCCTTCGAAAAATGGAGAATCGACTTCATAGGACCCATCAGTCCTGCGGTGCAGTACTCACAAGCCAAGTACATCATTGTAGCCATAGATTACCTCACAAAATGGGCAGAGGCAAGAGCCACACGTAAAAACGATGCTAGGACAATTGCCAAGTTCTTATGGGAGCAAGTGATCTCGCGATTCGGCTGCCCCATCGAACTGGTTAGTGACCAAGGCACGCACTTCATCAATGAAGTGATAGCGCATCTCCTGTCCACCTTTCTCATTATCCATCGCAAATCCTCACCATACTACCCTCAGGCGAATGGCCAGGTAGAATCAACTAATAAGATTCTTGTCAATGTCCTGACTAAAGTAGTCTCAGCCTCATGCAGCGATTGGGACAACAAGCTGATGGTAGCTTTGTGGGCCTACCGCACAGCTTATAAAATGGCTGTCGGCCAAACCCCCTTTAGACTGACCTATGGAACAGAGGCAATTCTACCATTAGAATTGTTCGTTCCTAGCCTGAGAATAGCACTTCAGGAACGATGGGAAGGGAAGGAGGCGTGGACGCAATGGCTGGTCGAGCTTGAATGCCTATCCGAGACTCGTCTTCTAGCCACCCACACGCTTATCTGTGAGAAAACCCGATGCAAAAGCTGGTTCGACAAGCATGTCAAGCAGCGCAAATTCGAACAGGGTGACTTAGTGCTCCTTTAATCAGTTAAGGGGCATAAGCAAAAAATGAAATTCAGAGGTCTCGGACCCTTCAAGGTTGACTTAGTGCTCCTTTAATCAGTTAAGGGGCATAAGCAAAAGATGAAATTCAGAGGTCTCGGACCCTTCAAGGTTAGTGCAATCAGCCGAACCGGCAATGTCGAGCTTGAGACACTAGACGGTGAGGGAATAGGCTTCTTCAATGGCAGTTGTGTCAAGAAGTACTACCCTCCCACACATCCTTTGCATGAGCCACCATTGTTAGAATCGCCAGTACGAGTAGCTACGATCACTGAAATCAACGAAGAGGAGGAGGAAGCCGTAGAACCCGCTTACCTCCATATCACAGTCACTGCCAATCAAACATGCGCTTTCAACGCCTTGATTGATGAGGGAGCAGACTTCAATGTCTTAAACCACAGTCATTGGATCCCCAACTTGGCAAACCACTACTTTAACCCACAATTGCCAAATTAAACCCATATGGGGCCCACTCATACGCACTTCTCGGCAAGTGCAGAGTCACAGTTTCAATCGAGTTTGAGACTGTTCTAATGCTTTTTTACATATTGCCAAGTGCTATAGATGCAGGCACGGAGTCACTACTGGGGCGAACTTTTAAAAAGAAGACTCACTGCAATGTTGATTATGAGTCGCAGCACATCCACCTAGGAATAGGCAATGTGCGCATTGTCATAGCTTTCAGCAAGGGCTGCGCAACACCATCACTGTCCGCAAAGCCACCGGTAGAAACATCCGTAGGCAAGACTAAGGAGGGGGTAGTGCACGACTGCCACTCCCCGACTTCCATAAACCGCAACCCACAGCAGCCAAAGCTAAGGCCCAATAGCCTCGCCTGTAATGGGTGTCTAAACAACTGCAACCACCGCCTAGGAATCGACGCTCCTATTCTCATAAGACCCAGAACTCTAAACCTAGGAGGCCAAGACGCAATCACAGGAAGCACTGTGTGATCAAGCAAAAATGGATCCCTAAAGCCCTCTTACGTGCGCAAGGCTACTACGAGGGAAATACCTGGCTGTGGATCCCTAAGACCCACACACCCAAAGGCACCATTCATACACCGCCCTCAAGCTTGATCAAATCGCATTCCATAAACCCTCAAAACTGCAAACCGCAGTGCTCTCCTGAACCACAACCATCCGCCTCATCCATGCCTAGACCCAAGGGAGTCCCACAAGTCTATCGGCCCAAACCGCAGGCCCTGTCACAAGAGTCATCACCCGTCGAAGTCAATCCACCTTCCCAACTCCAACCTAAATGCAGCAGCCCATCTGTCATGGCTGCTCCCAATCCACTCAACATCCAAAAAGCCCAACCACAAACTCATGAACCCTCCCAACCGCCCATCTTCGTTGTCAAAAGTTCTTGTTCTGTCAAACCTCAACCACCTGTCGGCCTTACGCCCTCCTATGAACGAAAATCCTTTCTAGTGCTGGCCTCCCCGCCGACCTCGCTGAGGACACCGGGGATAACATGGTGGATTGTATTAAACGACTAGATGACACTTTTGTGTCACTCGCCCTAAGCTATGACCGCTTGGACCTAGGTCTATTAGAAGAACCCTTTGCAACAGAAGTACAAAATATGCCTTGCTTTTGGGAAACCTTTGAATTTTCATTCGCACAAGCTTCTCGCTCTGTTGTTGCTGAATTGATTAACAGTAAAATCTCCAAGGAGCAAGCCATCAAGCAGTGCCTTATCACGTCATATGATCCATGAACCACTTTTGCTATCACTAACCAAGAAATCGTGGAGTTATCACACCTCACTGATACTGGATCACCTTTCTTAAGGCAGTGGTATGCTCTTAGGTTGCAATAGGAAGTTGAAGGATGTCGCATAATGACCAACGCTGAGCAACGCCGCGCCATCAAAACAGCAGAGCATGATCCCACTTACATTGCACCCACCTCGTATAGGGTGTTAATCACTCTTCGGGGCCGACCCATGGAAGATCACCTCAAAGGACACCCCTACCTCGATCGCTTGTTGACCGAGGAAGAGCTACACATTGCTAGCCATGTCAACTCTGGTGACTTCCTCACAGATGTTCTCATATACATCATGCACGTGGGAATTCGACCCTTGATGGGACCGCGCAACTCAATTGGAATACAATCCAAATTTCTATACTTGGCTCCTTCACAACTAACTCCTACCCCAACATGCCGCAAGCCCTTGACCTTTTGACCCTCAATCCTAGGAAGGATTCTTCTCAAGATGGAAGGGGAGGGGGTAAGGTGGTAAGGTGAAATGAATCAGATGAGAAATGAATCAAAGGGGATAAATCAAAGTAAACTCAGTGAAAAGCATAAACAAGTGAAAAGCATAAGCATGTATTATGAAAACAAATGGGGTAGGAAAATGGGCAGGAAAACTTTGAAGTAAAGGGAAAAAAGTCCAAGCCTAAAAAGGAAAATCTACATGGCTTCCTAATGAATTCAAAAAGCATAGAGTTTTTCTTTTCCAGCAATCAGTGAATTGATATGTGGAAAGTACTAATGAAAGTTACGATTTATGGCAGGAGCATAAAATGTCACAGCAACACCGCACCCATCGAGTCCCATTCACAAACGAGGAAAGGGAGCAATACCGTATCCATATAGAGAACCACACCTTCAGCCATCTCAAATTTCAAACCATCCACAACATAGAAGTCGTGGTGGCCAAGGAGGAAGTAGCTAGGAGGGTCGTTGAACAATGCAACCTCACGGAGTATCTTGAAAAGTTCTTGCAGGAGCCGGACCACCTGAAGTGCGTGGAGTTCCTCAGAACATACAACCTAGATCAAGAATGTGGTATTGTAACAGTGGGCAGATGAGAAGATACAAAGCAAATATAGGTTCGTTTAGACCCAGCCTTGGTGGAGAAGGCTTTGGGATTGGTACCAAAGACGGAGAGAAAACAAAAAAGGGATGTTTATGCCATGCTTAGAATGAAGAAGGAAGAGGTGCTCACAAATGACGGCATAAGCATCCAGGATATCCTTAATGCAGAAGCCAGGATGCAGGCGAAGCTGATACATGTGCTCTTCTCCAACCAACGCTACGATTCATTGATGCATCGAATTAGCGTACCGATGCTGGAGAATGTAGCAGCCCATACCCTAGACGAAGTAGATTGGAATGGGTATGTGTGAAAAACGATCGATTAGGCAGCCAAAGCATTGGCCCTAGGAAGTGTACCAGTTAGAGGAGAATCTTCAGCCTCTAAAGTTACAAAAAGAAAGAAAGCCTCCTCCAAAGCCTCCTTCATTGGTTATGGAGGTGTCTTGGCTGCGCTCATCCAGGAGGCAGTGAAGGAAGCACAGGATGTGGAAGAAGGTGAAGGAGAACTGCCAGAAAGGTTGCCTCCTCACCAGGACAAGGATAGGTCCATCGATAGAACTGAGACAGAAGAAGAAGGGGAGAGACAGATAATCAAAAAGACAACCAAGAAACCCAAGAAGAAGACAACGCAAAGAAAGAAGAAGGATGACGAAGGCAGGAAGAAGGAGAGAGAAGACTTAGAAAGGGCAAAGAAAGAGTCCCTAAAAGATGCCAAGGAGAGAGAGAGGACAAAGAGACAGGAGGAGAACAAGGAAAAAGAAGAATTACAGAAAGCAAAGCAGGCATCGAAACAGAAAGCAAAGGAGAAGAAAAGAAAGGAAAAAGAAGAAAAAGGGAAAAAGCAGGAAGAGCAGAGAAAAGCAAAGGAGGAAAGGAGAAGAAAGGTGGATGAGGAAGAGGAAGAGCTACGAAGGAAGGAGGAAGAGGACCTGACAGAAGCCACACGCCGGTCCATCGAGCAACAAAGCCGAGCGGATGAATTGGGGAACCTGAGCCCGCATAGAGAAGAAGGGCCAGGGTCTAGCACACAGGTGCCGGAGTTTGTGCCACCTCCAGTCCCTGAGGGCAAGGGCAAGGCCCCGATTCATCCAATTCCTATCCTCCTGGTGCCTTCCACTGAACCCACCACCATCACCCCTAGCATTTCGACCAGTGCTGACGTGTCAAACTTCGTGGCGTGGATACAATACTTCATCAACAGAGAGATGGGCCAAGGATAGAGCATAGAAACCATGGCCATAGGACAAAAGAGGCCAGCTATGGATGTGGAATCTAGGAAAGAGCCTAAAAGGCAGAAGGTAGAAGCCTCAACCTCACCCATCCACACAATGATGACGCCATCGACTAATTACGACGAGTACGTCACCGAGCTGCTCCCCCAATTGGAGAAAGCTAAGGAGGAATGCAAGATAGTCGTGGCTGAGTTGGCAGCTGAGAAGGAATCATTGGACGCCTTCCAGCTAGATAAAATAAGGATGATAGCCATGCACTAGAGGGAGATTGCAGATCTCAAACAAGAAATGAAGGCTAAGGATGATAGGGAGGAGCATTGGAGATAACAGCTTGAAAATGAGACACAAGAGCTAGTGAAAATGCAAAGAGAGCACAAGCTCCTGATAGTGCAATACCAGGAGCTCGCTACGAAATCTGCTCAGGTTGATGCACTTGTGGCCGAGCTGAATGCCAAGGACGAGGAGAGAAAACAAGGCATAAAGGAGAAACAAGAGGAGATCAAGCGCCCAACAGATCAACTAAACTCTAAAAAAGAAGAGCAAGAGAGGTTGGTCAGGGAGTTGGAAGACCACGAGCAGAAACTCATGATACTAACCCTAAAGCAAGGAGAGAGCTTGGAAGAAATGAACAAAAGAGCAGAGGAGTGGACTGTGCACAATGAAAAGAGGGTGAAGACACTAGCGCGGCGCCTTGCTCTGGTAGAGAAGGAGAAAATCATCGCAGAGAGCAAGACAGAAGCTGCCCAAGTGGCCTTCGGCACTCAACAGAAGGCCTTCCTCGACATCATCCTGGACACCACCCACTCAGCGCAAGGAGAGTTGTTGGAGGTGATGCAAAGAAAGCTCGGCATAGCACGTAGAGCCTTACATGCTGGATTGCAGATGTCACCCCTACCTGCGGAGGTTAGGCTGAGCTTGGACGAGCAACGAAAATATGTATTGCTGGCCGGCCTAACCCCCCAGGAAATCAATGCCCTCGGATTTGAAGAAGAAGCACTAGAGGGAGAATGGCAGGGGGAGGAAGCAGAACTAGAAATTGATATGAACTGATTCAGGGAGGATGTAGTTCCACAACCCCCCTCGCCGCAGTCTCAAGAGCCACCACAAGAGGACCCATCTGTGGAAAGAAAAGCCACATCTAGGGAAAGATGCAGAAAGCTAGTAGAGGAAGCCAGGAAACAGCTGAGAGCCAAACCAGCCATGCTACCGTCCGTACCCCTCCCACCGTGCCTTGATGATCTCCCCGCGGGATTCCACGCAGAACTGGTGCTGTGGGAGATACAAGAACAAGGAAAGGATCCATTCACCTTTAGTTTCCTCCTACCCAATAGTCTGCGGAGGGTCTTGCTGCTCAAGGTGATGGATGAGATGATCGCGGTCGGTGGTGGCCGGTTGGGGCAAAGATGGCTAGAAGAGTGAGAAAAACCTCGACCTCTTGGGGCACAAAAGCGGCTGATTATTGACAGAACAAAGTTTTTGAAGTCCCACACACTGTACAAGGCTACAAAAGCCAACCCCTAGAGGAGGCGAGTATGCGACATCAATATGCTCGCCTGGATGGTGTTTTGTAACACCCTGCCATTCGAGCGAAACAACCCTACCTACATGGCACACCCTTGAAGGGTAGGGGTGGATTTTGATGCCACCCTCCACGGGCGGTATGACTTCCCTATTATTTATAACTCTATTGTAGTACCTTTGAGCATGCCCTTCTCTTTACCTCCGAAAGCGTAGATGATTCTATGACACACTTTCTCGCGGATTTCTTCTCATGCCCTGACCCCGCCTTTGTAACAACCTGTAATTATCTTAGGTTACTTAGGCTACTCCTTAAGCAGGACCCGACTCCACAAGAGCGCGGCCTACCTCCCCTATTCTTTGACCCTAACGCTATTGACAATTGCACCATGGCTCGTTTTATGAGGAGGGCTAGCCTCCTCCCCTCTTTTTGCCTAGCCCTCTTGGAAGATATGAATGACAACCAATTCACTAGGTGCAATCACCCTTTACTCTCCACCACTTCTCTTCATGTCCGCATGAATCTAAAGGATTACATGCAAACTCGCCAGTTTTTGAGCAAATCCATCTGACCCCCTTCCCCTCCTCATTCCGATGAAGATAATTAGGCCTGGCTATCATTTCACAATTTATTTAAAAAAAAAGCCACAAAGCAACAAAAGAAAATGTGAATTTGAAAGAAGAGACAATAGCAAAGAATAGCAAAGCCAAGGGATGAATCTACTACTAGAGAGAGGACTTCACATGATCCGCTTGCAACTTCCCTTCTCCTTGTTGTGCACCACAGTCACTGCACCTAGGGTTCTCCCTAGCCCCTTTCCCACTTCACACTTAGGGCACATCAAGGGCAAGACTTTCAGACCTGTCACCCTAAGACTTGTACTGCACCTCCAACAACACACGAACTGGGTCCTCAAGTGTGGGACATTACCAAGGGCTAGACCCATCTCCCAATTCCACTTCCACGGGCACCACGCACTGCATGGAGATGCAGACACACCCCTTAGGGAGTGCACAACTTTTCTTGCAGGTTATGTTCAAGTTTCAAGAACTGGCTACTCAGCTGAAGAAGATCACCCACGGCATCCTTTAATGACCAAATTTTTTTCCATGTGTTGGACATGACACCATTGCTGCTGTTTCAGGAGCTTTTGTGCATTGGAGTGACAGACCAACATGCTTCATGTCGCCAACCATCTGCCTGCTGATGGCTACCATGATTGGACCAAATCAAGCAAAAGGAGTGCTCAGTAATAGATCTGCCATTGGCATAGATCTTGGAATCTCATCTTCCAAAGATGCATGCCTAACGCCTCAAGATCTACGGATCGCTTATTGATTCCACAAGCCTGAAGATTTTCAATGCAAGGTTGAAGATCTTCAACGCAGCATTGAAGACCTTCAACTCAAAGACAAAGATCTTCAAATCAAAGACATAGATTTTCAATGCGAAGATAAAGCATATCTTTGTCAAGGCAGAGTCCGGGGGGGGGGGGGAACTTCTCCAAGATATATCCCTCCAATACCATCCTCCTAAGGGATTGCTTATTGATCAAGAATTTCTGATGCTCAAGGGACGACTAGCTACATATTTCCCACCAGCCAACGGGAACCCCAATCAGCCATCGCAGAATGGAAGCCACAACTGTGTGAGAAATGCCGAGCATCTTCATGAAGCCTAAAGCATACCGGACTCTCCTGGTCATCGTCATTAAACTCCATCACCTCTCATTCACACAATTGCCTTTGAATCAGTGTCATCTACCTACCAGTTCCGCCTAGCAGCAAATCTAACTAGCCACTACTTCCCACTGCAGTGCCATGGGACTGGCACTTGGCTAGGAGGGGGGGTAATGTTTACCATGTTTACCATAGCACAGAGGAGCAGGAAAATGGAAAAAAGGAAATAGCAAAAAAAGGCGTAGGATAAAATTAGAAAAAGGCGCCTTGATAGGTAACCAGACCTTGAAAAATTTAAATGTTTGGGCACGACCCTCAGAAAGTCTCAGTGTCGCCCCGATACAACAAAAGAGTAAAAGGCACACCATTAAATGTGGAAGCGCTCCCAAATCCCTGTAAAAGAGCGCAAGGATCCTCTTGTGCAAATTGTACGCATTAGTTGGGAATAGGATAAATTAGAATGGTGGGAAATGGGAAAAAGGGCCTAGGCTATGGCCGGCCATGTAAAAAAGGGAAAAAGGGGATGACCGCCCAAAAGGGATTTAGGGTTTTGTATATAAAGTTGAAAAGTGAATGAGAAGCTCATTCTTTTGGTGTGTGGCAAAAGGAGTCTTCTTCTTCCTCTCTTCTTCTCTCCTTCTTGCTTGTGTGTGCTCTTGAGAGAGGGAGTGTAAGAGTGTGAGGGAGTGAGTATGTGAGAGTGAGGGATCAAGAGGGTGAACCTCTTCACCATCTCCTCTTCTCTTCTTCTCTTCTCTTCTCTTCTCTTTTCTCGCGTGCGCGGCTATGGAGGATAGAGCTTGGAGAGGGAGGAGGCTTGAGGATGCTTGAGATAGCATCAAGAATCGTGGAGCTATCAAGGTGTGAGAGGGAGGAGGTTACTCACATCGGCATCAAGGTAAGCTCACTACATTCATAGGATCGATGGCGCATCGGCTAGGTGAGAGATAGCCATTAGAGCTCGCTTGAAACGCTTGAAGCAATAAGCGGTCCGTGGGTCTTGGCGATTGAGCAAAAGCTCCCACAAGCTATATTATTGACAAGGAGCAAGCTCTTCCCTTACACATAAACCAGTTCTTACTTGTAGATCTTGGAAACAAGATCACGATTCCTTGCACAGTATTACACAATATGTGTAGGGCTCTCCACTTGGCACTTGATTTCAGCAGAGCTTCCACATCACTTAAATCTTCTCTTCTCCTCTTGGAACTTGATTTCAATAGAGCTCCAACAACACTTGCATATTCTCTTCTCCTCTTGGATGCATGCAAGGTGATGCTTCCTTCACCTCTCTTACACCCAAGGAGGGCCTCCTCTTTTATAGGCTTTCAAGAGCTTCTTTTCTTGGAGAGATACTTGAGTTGATCTTCATGCAAGATGTGGATGTTCCAGGACCTACTATGTAGCACCAATTTTGAGATATCTCTCTATGTGTTACTCCGATGAAAAAATGTTCAACACGAAAGTTGTAGATCTCGTTGTTTCCGATAACCTTTGATAGCCTGTTTTTAGAGATCATCTTTCTATCGCGATATATTTTAAAAATGGATTCACCATGTCTTTTTTAAAAAGAACAGCTTCTCAAACTATACTCTTAACTTGTGGTCCATGCAACCACCTTAAGGAGAGTTCATTAAATTGCATTGGGCCTCAACCTTAAGATTGACTTCCACACAAAAGCTTGCGTCTTTTTAAACCTTAGAAAGAGAAAATCACTTCTCTTCTCACTTCCAGAGGATCACGCCTCTTCTTAGTGAGAGGATTACCTCTTGTCTTTCTTAATGAAAGAAAAGACCTTAAACCATGACTTGTAAGGGAGAGGATGACCCCAAATGAATACAATGCTCATTACACACAAGTAAACGTTCCCAGGTGTCCCCGGATGCACACATAAATACATATACACAATGCTAATGTACTTCCTCTTCTTACAACTTAATCCATCTTCATTTATGTGTAACTCCTTGGTTCTTGTGTACACTCTTACACTTAGCAGACACTTCTTTCCCCCTTCATAACTTGTACTGCCTGTACCAGATATCCCTGTCACACTACTCTGATCACCCCATTAAGTGATACAGTAGAAATACTGGTCTATAAATGGTCTCATGGCCATGCTAGATCATCATCAACACTTAAAGAAAAGTGAGTCATTAATTTATTGATATAAAATTTATTTAAATAGAGAATGCATAATAAGAAATCAATTTAGTGACATCCCTCTGGCTTCTAAACAGTTCACCTCAATTGTAGAGGGGATACATAGTCCTTAAGAAGATCTGGAAAGTCTTGTAGTTCTCTCTCAGTCATTAGCTGAGCATCCAATGGGGGATAATTCTTAAACTTAACCAGATAGTTCCGTAATACCTTACCTGACCTTAGAATATTGTCCTAATGGTGTAAAATTCTTTCAAGCACAAGGAACTCTTCTGTTTCTTCTATGTCAGGTAAATCTTCCTTGATTGGTTCCATTGGAGGTTCTCCAATATAGGGACGTAGCAAACTTATATGGAAAACATTATGAATGTTCCAATGACTTGGTAGATCCAAACAAAAAGTCACATCATTTATCTTATTTGTGATCTTGAAAATGCCAGAATAATGATTAGAAAGATTAACCACTTTACCCTTTTGACCTTTCTGCTTCTTCAAGCAATCCTTCTCAAACTTAAGAAGAACATATTGTCCCAACTTGAGATCTAACTTACGACGATGCTTAATAGCTTCGCGTTTATGCTTCTCTTGTGTCCTTTGGAAAGCAGCTTTTACTTGAGTGAAAGCTGTATCAATGTCTCTAACAAACTCATATGTTGCAAATATCTTATCCTTCTTAAGAAGAATGGGTGGTAAATGAGGCTTACCATAGATGATCTCAAAGGGTGCCTTACTAATACTAGAGTGCACCGTATTATTGTAAGCAAACTCTACTAAAGGCAAATACTTTTTCCATTCTCTTTGATTATTAGACATAGGATTTCAAAAGGTCCAGAACAGTAGAATTAGCACCTTCACTTTGCCCATCCGTTTGAGGATGATAAGAGGATGAAAACTTTAACTTTGTCACGAGGTTCTCAATGAGATCTTGCTAAATGAGGCTAGTCATGCAGGGATATCGATCACTTATAATGGACTTAGGCATGCCATGATGCTTGAAAATAGGAGCAATGAATATCTTAGCCATATGAGTGGCTTTGATTGTCATTCACAGAGGTATAAAGTGAGCTTGCTTACTGAATCTATCAATGATTGTCTAGATTTCATCGTTGCCTGCTTGGGTGCGAGGAAGCTCCATGATAAAGTCCATGGCTATACTTTCCCAAGGCTCATTGGGAATAGGTAATGGATTTCGTAGATCAAGTGGTTTATGCATGTCATACTTCACTTTTTGGCATATCTTGCACTCGTGGACATATCTTTCAATGTCAGCTCTAAGAGTGGGCCAAAAGAAATATATTTCCAATGCTTGAGTAGTGGGTAGAATACCCCTATGTCCAGCATATGGAGATGCATGTGCTTCATCCATTACCTTGTGTTGCAATTGTAATGCTACACAAATTGCTTGATGATGATACAAATAACCATCTCAAATCGAGTAAGGTGTAATCGACTGAGTTAAGCTGATCCCATATGGTTGAGAAGTCAGAATCAGTTGCATACATTTTGGGTAAATCCATGAACTTGTTATGGTAAATAGTTGTGATTGCTTTCACTCGAGGTCACCGTGATAGAGCATCTGCTACCACATTCTTAGTTCGAGAAGTATGAATGATTTGAAAATGAAACATAGATAAGAAATTTTCCGAGTGCATTTGTTTCTCTGAGAGCTTCTTCTGAGTGAGGAAGTATCTTAGACTTTGGTGATTTGTTTTAATAACAAAATCTACACCAAGTAAGTAGTGTTTCTATACTTGAAGAGCATGTACCATTGCCATAAGCTCTTTCTCATATACTGGAGTATGTAGCTCATGATCCTTGAGGTGTTGGGTCTCAAATGCTACTGTATGATGCTCTTGGTTAAGCACATTTCCAATGCAATCCCCAGAAGCATTGTAGTGAGCTTCAAAAGGTTTTTGAAGATCCAGAACTATGAGAACTAGTTCTTGAGTAACAAGAAACTTAATTATTTCAAAGGCTTGTAGTTTCCTTGATCCCCAATGAAAAGGCATTCGCTTCTTAGTAAGGTCATGTAGAGGAGATGCAACATAAGAAAAACCTCGCATGAACCTCCTGTAGTATGAACATGGGTCCAAGAAACTTCTCACTTCATATATAGAAGTAGGTGTAGGACATTCAACAATGGCTCGAATCTTGCGAAACTCTTGAAAAACATTAGATAGATGTTTTCTATGCTCTTATTCAGACAGTGAAAATATTAGAATGTCATCAAAGAAGACACCTGTGAACTTTGAGTGAGGTCTAAAAATTCTCTCCATCATTTGATTGAATGTGGCAGGTGCATTAGTCAAACCAAGTGGCATGACTAAAAACTCGTATAGTCCAAATGTTGTACAAAAAGCTATCTTATGAATAGCTTCAGGTGCTATTCGTATCTGGTGATAGCCACTCTTGAGATCAATGTGACTAACGATACTAGCCCCTTGCAACTTATCCAACATATCATCTATCCTTGGGATAGGAAAACAATTCTTGATTGTGATCTTGTTCAAAGATTTGTAGTCTATGCACATATGAAAAGAACCGTCTTTCTTTTGAACAAGTAAGACTAGAAAGTAGTATGGAGAAGAGCTAGGTTGAACTAACCCTTTTTCCAATAGTTCATTTACTTGTTTTAGGATCTCCTCTTGCTGACTTGCACTTACTTGGTAAGGCGGTTGGTTAGGTGGTGAAGTGCCTCGGATAAGATCAATTGTGTGATCTTTCGGCTGCTTAGGATGTAACTCTCCTAGGAGTGAATCACTAAAACAATCTTCATATTGTTTAACAAAATCATGTCTAGCTTGATCAATTAAAGAGAGGGGTTCTTTTAGATTTTGAGACATTAGTTGGTATTGTGTGCTCATTAGAGACATCAAGTGCCCTTGAGTCATTAGCTTCTTTTGACTCTCTCACAAAAATCATGTATCCAAAAATAGCTTTCTTCATTTCTTTAGAAATGCTAACATGACTAACCATTGGCACAGGCCAATCTCCAACATCAGCAATGTATACTATGTTATGACCCTTGAATTGAAATGCAAGGGTCTCTTTAACAAAATTGGGAAGAGGTCTAATCTTGTAATGCCAAGGCATACCTAAGATAACATCACAGTTACCAATGGGCGCAAGTAGAAAAGATTCTTGATCACGGTAATCCCCAATTCTAAGATTCAACTTCCCCTCGATAGGAGTAGAATTGGATGTAAGTCCTTCAAATGCCAAACCTGATCCAATTGGTATTCCCAATCAATCCGGTGGAATTTGTAGTCTTTCAACAGTATTTGCTGATACCAAATTATTTGTGGAACCTGGATCAAAGAGTATCAAAACTCATTGATTTTTGAGTGTCCCCCAACCCTTTAAGAGTTGTCTTTTCTTCTCATTTGAATGAGTGTTAGCTTGCACATCCAGAATAGAATTTGAGGATGGTGGAGGAGGATCTTTAACCACATTTGCATCCTTCCTTTTGTGAGGACAATCAGGCTTCATATCCCCTAACTCACCACAAAGAAAGCACCTTCCTTTCTCTTTGTACTTTTGTATCTCAGAGGGTGAGAGATACTTGCACTTCTTTTTGCTACCCTCTCGCTTTGAATATTGGTAATGGGTAAATATAGGTCTTCTTCAATTAGTCCCGTTTCTTGGTTGATTATAGAGCTGCTCTTGTCTAGATCTATAAGAACTTATCTCCAACTTTCAAGATGTACTAGGTGTATGCAAACTTTCAATTATGATGGCAGAATCCATCATGCGAGATAAGGTTTCATGTGGATACGCCTTCATGGTTCTGTGTAAATGAGGGAGTAGGCTAGCTTCAAACTTCCTTTTCTTCTCTTCATCACTGATCTCCATGAAAGGAGTAATCTTGAGAAGAGTAGACCAAAACTTTTCCACATAACTAGTGACCTTCTCATGCTCTTTCTGGCCTAGCCAATCCCACTCCTTCTTGACATCATTCTCAAAATTAGGAGGCAAGAACTGAGCATAAAACTTCTTCTTGAACTTTTTCCAAGTCACAGGTTTCCTTCCCTAAAAAATGAAAGTCAACCACCAATTGCTAGCAGTGTTCGAGCTGAGGCATGCCTACATGCCTTAGCTTGGACTTTTCAGAGAAACTACCATAAAAAAAAGAAACTTTAAATTGCCTGACAAAGGCTAACGCCTTAGCAGGATCTCTGTTACTAGAGTAAGAGTCAAACTTTATGTCCTTATCTCCAGACTTGAAAGTCTTAGTCTTCTTAAGCTTGCTCCTCTTATGGTCCCTCTTTATCCATCTGTTTGCGGATTGTACGAGACTTAGAACCAAGAGAGTGGGAACTAGAAGTTGATGAGGAGGAGGAGGAACTTGAGTAATCACAGGAGTAGCTAGTTGCTGAGGGAGATGACTCCATCCTTATTTGCCTCACTCGAGCTGTGGTCTTTTTACTCTTCTTGACCCTAGAGTCCTTCTTCCTTCTAGGAAGCTTCTCAAAAATTGGATGCTTTGCACCTTCACCATCAATTGGTGCAATGGTGTTTCTTCTAGTATCATCATCTTTTGGAGGATTCAATCCTTCAGAAGTAGCTTCTTCCCTTGCCTTTAAGCTATCAATCAATTGATGTACTTTGGAAATTTCCAACAAGCTATGATACTCTATCAATTGAGCCTATAATTACTCACTTGTAGGCACTACATTAGTTGCCATCTTTACCTTCTTCTTGCAAGGATCACCTTTACTTTGAGAAAAGCAAAGAGACCTCCTCTGATACCACTGTTATAAGGTCTGAGATACACGCTTGACTTGCTTATATACTTAAAATATATATGGTGAATATTATGCTTGTGCAGAGAGAGAACAGATGAGAGAAAAGAAAGTTGTAGAGAGAGAGAGAGAGAGAGAGAGAGAGAGAGAGAGAGAGAGAGAGAGAGAGAGAGAGAGAGAGAGAGAGAGAGAGAGAGAGAGAGAGAGAGAGAGAGAGAGAAAGAAAGTTATAATAACGTCTTCTAAAGACCAAAAATGGCCTATGAGACAAACTGTGATACAACTGATGAGGTCCAGCTATCCAAAATAAAAGTGCTGAATGAAAAGCTAAAAATTGGAAACTGAAAATACGGTGCTGTGAGTGTGATAAGTGTCGTGTAGGTGTATGTGCGTATGTAGCTCTGGTACTCCAGATAATGGCTACAAAAGGGGAACAAATGTCGGATGTGATAGGGGAACAACTGTCGGCTGTGATAAAGTGGTGTGATGTGTATATGTAACAGATGCAGGGAGATATACTATCCTGGGATGTAGTAGCAGTCGTCGAAGTCGCTAATAGCAGGTCCCCCCCTTGTGGAGTTATATTATTGACAAGGAGCAAGCTCCTCCGTTATGTTGGGGGTTAAAGGCACCTTCGCTTAGCTGCCCATGTATTACTACACTGACAATACACGCCACTACACATTGCAGGTAGCAGGCGCCTGTCACTATCACTTATTCTTTATTCTTTTAGTGACAGTTTGAATAAAGGAAGGCCCGGCCACACATTGTGGTTGTTGGATTTTCCACTTTGATTTTCTCTCTCTTTCTCTTGCTCTTGCTCTCCATCCGCCATAGCTCTCACCGCCAAGCTTCTTCCTCCTGGGTTCTACTTCCCTTTCAACTGGTATCAGAGCAAAGGCATTGGAGCTTGCCTGACATTCTCTTCAGCTAGGATTTGAAGAGCTTCAACTCGAGCTTCAATGGCAGCCATGGCACCTTCATTCATAGGTATGTTTTGATCTTTCACCTCCTCCCCAATCTTCCTAGTCTTCATTTGGCACCTTGAAGGGCTATATTGGAGCCCCCCTGATCATTGCCAAGTGCTCAGTAGTACTATTGAAGACTCCCCAGCCCCAAGAAGTAGCTAGCGCAAAATGCAGTGCATTTGGGTACTTATCGGCGATTTGAATGATCATACCGATGTATTTGTAGATTGTCAAAGATTTTTTTTGTTTCGGAATTCTTTTGAGCTTGGATTAGGCTCCGTCTTGGTTATCATTCACTGGCATTTGGATTGAGTTGGCATGCTTTGGACCGGTTTATGCCTATTGTTACTACTTGATATTTAGGCCTCTTGCATTTATGCTTTGGTCAGATATGGCTACCACTTGGTTTGCCCATGCATGACAGCCACTTGGAGCTTCGTCTTTGGATGTATTTGAGCATTTTGGACCTACTTGTTGGGGGTAAAGGCGCCTCCGCCGTGCTGCCCCGTGTATTACTACACTGATAGTACCCGCCACTGCACACTGCAGGTGGCAGGCGCCCATTACGTCACTTTATTCTTTATTCTTTTAGTGACAGTTTGAATAAAGAAAGGCCCGGTCACACATTTTGGCTGTTGGAGTTCCCATTTCTTGTCTCTCTCTTTCTTGCTCTTGCTCTCCCGCCATAGCTCGCGTGCAAGCTTCGATCCTTCTCACCTTTCAACTGGTATCATAGCTTGGCATTCTCTTGCTCGAGCTCGACTCGGTGCTTCCCGACCTTCGCATCGACTTGCTTCATGCATTGGATCTCCATCCCGGCAGCCATATCCGATCTCCTTGAGCTCCCGTCACTCCCCGACTTCCCGAGCACCTTCCCAGCCTATTGAGGCACCTTCAAGGCATTGATACTGAGGCATTTGATCATTCTTTCAGGGTTTTATTTCAGTCTACAGGTTGCAAACAGCAAGGGAAGCCATGGCTTCAAACCCTTGAAGCTTGTTCCCGTCATATTGTGCCTTACACCTATTAAGGCTCAAAGAGGCTTGTCATAGGCCTTTGATAGGCCCTTCTTGAGCCCCCCATTACCCCCTTTTCAGCCCATGTGGAGCAGCAGCAAGTTCAGCACCAACAGGGCAGATTGCATCATTTTTTTCTAGGCTGTGAGCACTCATCTACTTCAGCTCCACACTTGGCCATTGCTTCTTGCTCTCTACCTTGATCAAGAGGGCTATAGACTTCATGTTTGATGTCATTCAAGCTTTGGGCATTGGTCTTGATCATTCGGGGCTGATTTCTTCAGATTTAGGACTATCATAAACTGTCATAACAGGCTGAAAACAGGGCAGCACCATTGGCATTAGCATTTGTTGCTTATACTCCATTCCGGTTGTGCTATTTGATGCCCATATGCGGTCTACATGATGCCTAGTGCCTTGGGAATGTATGCACATGATTATGCCATGATTTTGGCTTGAAATATTGGCTGATTTGGGACTGTTATTTACTATTATACAGTGCTGGAAACAGGGCAGCCACACTTGGCATTGGCATTTGATGCTTATACTCTACTCCGGTTACCTTATTTGATGCCTGTATGCGGTCTACTTCCTACCCGGATGTATTGGGGATGTATGCATTTGGTTTGACCATGATTTTGGCTTGAATTCGGGGCTGAAATCTACTGTTTAGAATAGTAAATGCATGCTGGAATAACAGTGGGCTGAAGGTACTTTACATGCTTTGGCACTTACCTACCGATACCGGATGTATGCTTTGAGCTTTGGCATGATGTCTCTGACATTTGGGGACGACTTGGAGCATATGTATGAGATTATGGGATGCTTTTGAGCTTCACATTAGCTCCGTCTTCACTGGCATTTGGATTGACTTGGCATGCTCGTGGACCGCCTATGCCTCATGTCTCTGCTTGACAGTTAGGCTTTTGCATTACATGCTTTGGTTCGTGACATATGCTATTTGGGTCGTGTATGCCATACCGACATTTGGAGCTTGGATTTGGATGTATTTGAGCATTCCTGGCTTACTTGATCACTGACCTTGGTTGCTATTTGGATGTCATTGAGTTGACCGAGAGCTTATTTGGGCTTATGTATTGCTTCATGGTTAATATGACCGGTGCTTCATGTATGTCATGCTCTCTTGGATGCGCTTGATGCATTGACAGGGTCACTTATCACTGGTGCTTTCTCTTGGGTTTTTTGAGCTTCTGAGCTCGCTTTGTACGCCTTTTGTGCCAGTGGGAGCATTTTACATTCTTGCTTGACCTTTGACAGTTGCATGCTATTGGAGCACTTACATGTATTTGGAGCAGTTTATGTCTTGAGCAGCTACATACGCATTGAGACTTTGGGATCATACGCCGATCTTTATGGATATGCATTGATGTACTCTTGGTTCACAGGATGCTTATGAGCTAAGTCTCATATTTGGATCTTTCTCTTTGAGCAAACACCTATTTGTGTCAGGTTTTGGCAGTTACAGGAACACTTTGCCTAGAGTGTCTGGGGGTGTGTCTTTCACTGGCAGATGTTATTTTGACATGCTTCGGTGTTGAGCTCATGTTCTTTTCACTATCATTGGCCTTGCTTATGTCCATTTCATGCCGGCTTTGGACCTAGCATTGTTTGCTTGACATTGGATCCTATTTTGGGACAGTTTGCTCTCTAGACTGCATACCTGCAATTTATTACAGCAAGCAGTTATTGGTGGATTGAGGTGTACTTTTCATGCTGAAATATCCTGATTTGGTGTACCGCACCTAGTACTAAGTGGGCAGCAACTTTTGGCACACTTTGCTCACCCTTTGGACCCCATTTTGATCATTTTTGGGCAGTTTCTGCAGTAAAATAGCAAGCAGTTTTGGACTGTTTGGGCATTTCCAGCCTACATAATGGCGTCATCTTTGCATGATAGTTCCATCTTTAACATTACAAAGTTGGATGGTACCAACTACTCTTATTGGAAGAGTCAAATTTGGCAGTTCTTGGTGCAGAAATCTCAGATTAAGCCACTTCAGTTGAGTGGGGAGCAGCCTGAAACTATGGACAATGACGACTGGCTTGAACTTGATGAGCTATGCAAGCCCACGATTGTATTGTCTCTCACTGAACAAGTACATTATAATGTATTTGAGGAAGCACAGAGTGCATGGGATCTATGGAATAAGATCAAGAATCTTTATGATAAGAAAAGTCTGGCGAGTCAGATGTACTGGTTGAAGCAGCTTATGGATCTGCGCATGAAGGATAATGCGATTATGTCTGCTCACTTGAGCCAGTTCCATGCTATACTGAAGAACCTGACTTCGCACGATATCACCTTTGGAGAGGAAGTAACTCCTCTTTTCTTGCTTGGGACTCTGAATGAGTCATGGGATGTTTTCCGTACTGCTCTTTGTGCCTCTAGTGCTACTCTAAAATTGACAGATGTTGAGAGTGCTCTTCTTCAGGAAGAGGTGAATTGCAAAAACTTGGATGCCTCTCGTGGTAGTCATGCTTTGACAGTTAGAGGCAGGAATGACAGGAATGATCGTGGTAATAACCGTGGTCGTGACTCGCAGAAGGGTTGGTCTAAATCTCGTGGCAAGTCGCGTAGTAAGTCGCGTGGGCGCAATGCAAATGTCACTTGTCATCATTGTGGGAAAAAGGGCCATATTAGACCACAGTGTCATGAGTTGCGCAATGAGAAGCGCAAGGATAAGGGGAAAGATAAAGTGCAGGAGAAGTCCTCTGATCGCAGCATAGTACCTGCGAAGTCCAGCGTCAAGATTGAGGAAATTAATGTCACGCAGACTGAGGAGTCCGATGGTGGTGATGAGTTTATACTTGCAGCTAGTTCTTTTGATGCTTCACACTTGACTGAGACATCTAGTATGCATGCACAGTGCTGGTTATTGGATTCCGGAGCATCCTTCCATGTGACGCCTTACCGTGAGTGGTTCCACTCTTACCGCACTATATCTGGTTCAGTCAGACTTGGAGACGACAGGTCTCTTGACATTGTGGGCATGGGTGATATTCAGTTGCAGTTTTCCACTGTGCAGTTCATTTTTGCTTAGGGATGTACGTCATGTACCTGCGCTTACGCGCAGTCTTATGTCTGCAGGACAGCTGGATGATGCAGGATTTCATGTATGTTTTGGGGATTTTGCCTGGAAGATTACTCGTGGCAGACTTGTGCTTGCTAGAGGCGCCAAGTCTGGCAGCCTCTATCCTCTTGTTGTATGTGGGTCCTCAGTTGACCATGTTTTGGCAGTGGGTTCTATCCCACATGTATCACTTTGGCATGCTCGTTTAGGGCACATGTCTTTGAAGGGAATGAAAATGTTATCTAGTTTGGAGTATCTTCCGCCTTTGGATTATTCATGTTTTGACTCGTGTGATCATTGTCTTTATGGTAAGCAGAATAGGTCTACGCATAAGAAATCGGGTAGGCCATGCATGAGTGAGCCCTTGGCATTGGTGCATTCCGATGTTTGTGGGCCTATGCCTTGCATGTCTATGGGTGGCGCGAAGTACTTCGTTACCTTCATTGATGATTTTTCTAGGAAAGTGTGGGCTTATCCCATAAAGCAGAAGTCCGACGTCTTGGCAGTTTTTCAGAGATGGCTTGCTCTTGTTGAGAACCAGACTGGGTATAGGCTGAAATGCCTTAGGACAGATAATGGGGAAGAATATGTCTCGCATGCTTTTGAGCAGTTTTGTGATGACATGGGTATTAAGCGTCAGTTGACCGCCCCTTACACCCCACCCCAGAATGGTTTGGCTGAGCACATGAACAGGACTATTCAGGAGCGTGTGAGCTCTATGCTTAGCCATGCAGGCCTACCCCAGATTTTTTGGGCTGAGGCAGTTAGTACGGCAGTGCATGTCATAAACCGATCGCCTTCCAGTGGATTGGATTTCCAGGTTGCAGAGGAAGTTTGGGCTGGTAAGCCACCCTCTTATGCGCATCTCCGTGTCTTTGGATGTGAGGCATTCTGCCATGTGCCCAAGGATAAGAGGAGTAAATTGGATCCAAAGAGCATTAAATGCATATTCCTTGGCTATGGTGAGTCAGGAGAGATGGGCTATCGCCTATGGGATCCGCAGGCATGGAAAATAGTATGTAGCCATGATGTCGTCTTCCATGAAGACAAGATGCACAGGCAGCCTGAGAAGGTGGTTGAGATCCGAAGAGTGATCTTTCAGGAGGAGCCTAGAGCTCTAGCACAGCCAGTAGTACAGCCTGCAGCAGTTCCTCCACAGGGCCAGGGTGTTGGACAGGCAGTTAGACAGGCAGCAGAGCCTGCGGTGAGACGGTTTGCTAGAGACAGACGTCCACCTGACAGATTTCAGCCCTCTATGCATTATGTTTTGGTTACAGATGCAGGAGAGCCTTTCACTTATGATGAGGCTATGCACAGGGGTGACAGTCACTCCTGGGAGAGGGCTATGCAGTCTGAGATAGACTCCCTGCATAAGAATGAGACTTGGGATTTGGTTGCCTTGCCTAAGGGCAAGAAGGCTTTACCATGCAAGTGGGTGTACAAGCTGAAAAGTACCCCTGGACACCCCAAGCCGGCATACAAGGCTAGATTGGTAGCAAAGGGTTTTAAGCAGAAACATGGTGTGGACTTTGATGAGGTCTTCTCTCCTGTGGTTAAGATGACCACCCTGCGCTTAGTCTTGGCTTTGGTTGCACAGCTTGACTTAGATCTATATCAGATGGATGTCAAGATGGCTTTTCTACATGGGGACTTGCATGATGAGATCTATATGGATCAGCCTAAGGGCTTTGCAGAACCTGGCAGGGAGCACCTAGTGTGCAAGTTGAAGAAGAGCTTGTATGGCTTGAAGCAGGCACCTAGGGAATGGTATCATAAGTTTGATGCCTTTATGCAATCACAGGGCTATAGCAGGAGTGCTATGGATCCGTGTCTTTACACGAAGAAAGCCCGTGATGGCAGTTTGCTTATCTTGGTACTCTATGTTGATGATATACTGATAGCAAGGAAAGCTCATGATGAGCTAGATGCTCTTAAATCTCAGCTGAAGAAGAGCTTTGAGATGAAGGATTTGGGACAGGCCTCATATATACTTGGGATGCGCATTAAGCGCGATAGGCATCATGGGCTTTTGTATCTCTCACAGTGGGAGTACATTCATAAAGTCCTTGAGCGCTTCCGCATGCAGGACGTAAAGCCTATTGGCTGTCCATTACCTTTTTATGTGAAGGTATCACAGGCTGATTGTCCGCAGACAGATGAGCAGAGGGCTGAGATGGCCAAGATCCCTTATGCTTCAGTTGTGGGCAGTTTGATGTATGCCATGATAGCCACTCGTCCAGATATTGCGCATGCAGTTGGTGTTGTGGCACGCTATATGGCTACACCTGGCAACAGACATTGGGATGCCGTGAAGGGTATCATGAGGTACCTGAAGGGCACAACAGATATGTGTATTTGCTATGGCAGCCAAGATACAAGGGTTGTGGGGTACACTGACTCCGATTATGCAGGACGTGCAGATAGTAGGAAGTCCACTTCTGGCTATGTATTCACCTATGCTGGAGGGGCTGTCTCTTGGATGTCCAGGGTTCAGAAGTGTACGGCTTTGTCTACCACTGAGGCCGAGTATGTTGTAGCCACTGAGGCTTGCAAGGAGGCCATATGGTTAGGCCGTCTAGTTGCTGACCTTGGGATTGATGCTACACCTACACTGCATTCGGATTCTATGAGTGCCATTCAGTTGGCTAAGAATCCGGTCTTCCATGTGAAGACGAAACACATTGAGGTGAGGTATCACTTCATACGTGGTGTCGTGGAGAACAAGTCTGTTGACCTTGTCAAGATCTCCACTGAGACAAGAATCCTGCAGATCTGCTCACGAAGAGCCTCACTACTGAGCGCTTTGCCTTCCTCAGGAGGTTGATGGGCGTTGGATGAGATGTCGCCTTTCCTCATCCCTTGTACCTATGTACATTTGTACTGTCTTTTCTTTTTCTTTTCTCTCTCACTAGGGCAGATTTGCCTTTAAGTGGGAGGTTGTTGGGGGTAAAGGCGCCTCCGCCGTGCCGCCCCGTGTATTACTACACTGATAGTACCCGCCACTGCACACTGCAAGTGGCGGGCGCCCGTCATGTCACTTTATTCTTTATTCTTTTAGTGACAGTTTGAATAAAGGAAGGCATGGTCACACATTGTGACTGTTGGAGTTCCCATTTCTTGTCTCTCGCTTTCTTGCTCTTGCTCTCCCGCCATAGCTCGCGTGCAAGCTTCGATCCTTCTCACCTTTCACTACTAGGCATTACATTTGGTTGTTAATTACATGCTACTTGAATGCTTTCAGGCTTATGCTTTACGGGTCTGAGATAGCTTGGGATTTATGCTCTGGATGTATCCTACTAGGATTTGGAATGTCTGATGCTATGTACTTGATGTATTTGAGCGTTGATTGCTCTATTTGCATTTGACTTTACTTCCAGTGGGAGCCTCTTGGCATATTCAGATGTACATAGAGTTTTACTTACGCTTGAGCTTGAGCTTGTGGGACAATTACATGCATTTGCTCTCTTGAGAGCTTTATGTCTGCAGTTAGTCTGTAGTGGGCTGATTTGATACGCCTATTGGGGTAGGCACGTATCTCTATCACAGGTTTGTCAATTTTCAATGGATCTTGGATGGTTATGCATTGAGCTTCTTGCTCTATCATTTGTGCTTGTGCTTGGTTTCTTCTCTTACCCCGAGACCCATTACATGCATGACTTCTAGACCTATGAGATATATCTTGCCTGACAGGTTATTGATTTGACAGTTCTTGGTACCTTCTAGCCCCTTGACACTCACTATTGAATGTATCTTGCCACCTGGCAATTGCAGTGACATATGTATCAGTGATTGCTTCACTTTGGGATAGTTTTACATACTGCTGTAATTTATTCCAACAAGCTGAAATCTGCAGATTTCGAGCACTTGTATGAGGGTAGTGCTTACTGTTTGATGCTATCTTGGACATATTTGGTGGACAGGTGGTTCTCTTGGTGATATCCACTCTTTCAACAAGTTTTAGTGCATTTTCTACTAATTACAGCAATCTACAATTTTGCATTTTTGCTTTGATTTGGGACAGTATGGCTAGTCATCTTAAAGACACAGCTCTCTTTAACATTGCCAAGTTGGATGGTACCAACTATGGGTATTGACAGTCCTAGATATGGTAGGTTTTGGTGCAAAAGTTGTAGATTAAACCATTGCATTTCAAGGGTGCTAAACCCAAGGATATGGATGCTGATGTTTGGATGGAAGTTGATGAGCTATGCAAGTCTACCATTATCTTATCACTTTCAGAAGAGGTCCATCATAATGTTGTTGAAGATGAGAATCAGAGTGCATGGGACTTATGGGAGAAGATTTAGGAGCATTATGCATAGCAGAGTCCTGCATCATAGATGTATTGTGACTGAAGCAGTTAATGGACCTTTGCATGAAGAAGGGGACATCCCTATCATCTCATTTAAGCTAGTTTCATGCTATCATGAAGAATCTGTTGTCATGAGTATTCATTTCAAAGACAACTTGCACCCGTTGTTTTTGCTTGGCACCTTGCTTGAATCATGGGATGTCTTCCTATTGCCATATGCATGAACAAGCTTGATGGGCTAAAAATCAAATATGTTGAGAGTGCTTTATTGACTGAGGAAATCAATAGGAAAAACAATGATGCTTCTCGCTTTTCACATGCATTGACCGTTAGAGGTGGCAGACATGGCAGGCATGATAATGATCATAAGGGCAAGGACTCTCAGAAGTCTAGGTCAAAGTCACGTGGCCGTAGTAAGTCCCATGGACAAAAGTCAGATCCTACTTTTCATTATTGTGGGAAAGCAAGACATATTAGGCTGCAGTGCCATAAGATGCGCGATGATAAGTGCAAGGAAAAGGGAAAAGAGAAAGTGCAAGAAAAGTCTTCTAAGCGCAGTATTGTACCTGCAAAGTCTAATGTGAAGATAGAAGAGGTTAATGTCATGCAGGCCACTGATTCCGATGAGAATTACATACTTGCAGCTTCTTCATGCAATGCTAGAGGGGAGCTACAGAGCTCTACCTCGATATCTACGGACCGCTTATTGATCAAGCATTTCAAGCCGAGCGGCCATGGCTACCTCTCACATAGCTGACGTGCAATGCCTACCTTACGGGTGTAGTGGGCTTACCTTGATGCTTGATCGAGTTCCCTCCTCTCTCGTGCACTCTGGTAGCTCCACGATCCTTGTGGCAAGCTCAAGCAACCTCAAGCCCCCTCCGTCAAGCTCCATCCTCCATAGCCGCACAAGAGAAGAGAAGAGAAGAGAAGAAGAGAAGATGAAGAGAGAAGATGGGGAGCTTCTTCTCCACGATCCCTCACTCTCACACACTCACTCCCTCACTACCTCACACTCCCTCAATCCCTCACTCAAGCACAAGCAAGAAGGCAAGAAACAAGAGAAGAAGAAGAAGAAGCTTTAGCCACACACAAGAATGAGCTTGTCATTCACTTTTGAACTTTATATACATGCCCTACTTTTTGGGCGGTTATCCCCACTTTTTACATGGCCGGCCATTAGCCTGCCATTAGCCTAGGCCCTCTTTTCCTATTTCCCACCGTTCTAACTTACCCCATTCCCACTAATGCATACAATTTGCATAGGAGTGAGCCAAGTGCTCTTTTTACAAGGATTCAGGAGCACCTTCATATTTAGTGGCGCACTTTTACTCTTTTCTTTTCTCAGGAGACACTGAAGCCTTCTGGAGAGATCGTCCTTCAAATGTTTAGTGTTTGATCTCCATCTAGGGCGCCTTTTCCTTCCTTTGTCCTATGCCTTTTTGGTTATCTCCTTCTTCCATTTTTCCCACACTTCTGCTCCATTTTTCATTCCTCTGTGCTGCGATAAACATTACCCCCCTCCTAGCGGAGTGCCAGTCCCATGGCACTGGGGAGGGGAGCAGTAGGGTAGTTGGGGTTGTTGCTAAGTGGAATTTGTGGGTAGATGACCACAATAAAAAAGGTGTTGCTGTGAATGAGATATGATGGAGTGTTGATTCCTGATGATTTGGAGAGATTCTGACGTGCTTTGATCTTCATGAAGATGCTCGGCATTTGTCACACAGTTGTAACTTTTCTTCTACGATGACTGTCAAACCGGGGCTATGTAATCAGTTGAAGAACACGTGGTTCCAAGATCTATGCAAATGGTGGATCCCAACTGAGTTACAATCATAGCCTACAAGAGAAAGTTGTGCACTCCCTAAGGGGTGTGTTTGTCTCACGGTGTGGTATAAGTGCATGTGCAGTGGAACTGGGAGATGGGTCTAACCTTGGGTAGGTCCTTGGTAATGTTCCACACTTGAGGACCCACTTTGTGTATTGTTGGAGGTGCAGTGCAGAACTTAGGGTGACATGTCTGGAAGTCCTGCCCTTGAGGTACCCTAAGCGTGAAGTGGGGGGAGGGGCTAGGGATGAACCTTAGGTGTAGTGAGCAAAGTGAGGCCTCATGCCCCCCCTTTTTTTTTTGAGGATTGCATACAAAGAAGGCGTCTTTTAATGCCTATCACCTTTAGCCAAAGCACGGGGTGGTCGTAGGCATTGGGATAGAAATGCACGGATTTGTAGGTATTCTTTAATAGCGACCCGGGCCTTTAGAGATGTGGATGACAAGAAGGGATGATTACACATCGTGAAGCGGGTATCATTCATATTCTCTAAGATTTCTAGGCAAAAGGAGGGAAGCAGGGTTGCCCTCATCATTAATCTAGTCATAGTCCTACTATCTATTCCTAGGTTGATGTCAAAAAAGAGGGGGGGAAGGTGGGCTTCCTCGGCTATAGGCCTCTCCATTAATAGGAATTTGATAAGCCTAAGATAATTGCAGGTGGTTAGGAAGGCTGGGACCAGGCAAGAAGAAAAATCCGCAAGGAAGCGGTTGATGGATGGAAGGAGATCCTCTACTCTAAAAACTAGGCATTCCTCGGGATTCCGGGCATTTACGTTATATATTCTAGGAAAGTCAAAATCCCCATGAATAGTGTGGTCATAATCAACTCCATGCCTATGGGGGTAGGGCATGTAGATGGGGTCATTATGCTCTTTCGGAAGTGAGTTGCAAAAGGCAATCTAGGCATCAAAATTGGCATTCCAAATCCTCCTCCGCCACTTCGGTTGTGCCTCGTAGCCTTGGATGGTTTTGGGAACCCTGTTCACCTTGTCCTGCCAGTAATCTGTAGGCTCTTGCCTCCACCTGGTTATTATAAGGTTCCTCTCTTCTATCTATCTGTTCGCCAGATCATTGGCTAGGTCCTTGATCTTGGATAGAATGCCTAGAAGCAACGCACGGTCCAGCGAGCGTGGATAGGCAAATGAAAGCTCAAATGGTCTCGTGTGGACTCAAATGGTCTTGTGTGGAACTCCCGGTCATGCCATACGATCAATTCCTGAGGCAAATCGATAGGGTTGGGATCCCCTCGTAGTGGCACCGGCTCCTCAGGGAATTGTCTAGGTGGTGACCATGCTCTGCGTTGTGCTTCCTCTACCAGTTCCTACCTTCTTCTTCTGGCTGCCACAATGCGCTCAGGCATGTGGGCATCTTCGGGCTCTTCAGGCGGGAGGTCTGGTAACGGCGGACTAGGCGTTCTTTGTTGTTCTTCTTCAGCATCTTGCTCCCTCTTCGCCAGTCTGCTCGGCCACTGCTGGGGTCACTTGTGGTGGTGGTGCGGGCTGCTCCTGTTCTTCGAACCCTAGTTCCTTGAGCTCAATGGTCGAGAGGCTAGCACAGCGCAGGTAGTGGAACTGCTGCTCCTTCGTGATTCCTATGCTGGTGGGAAGCTCCCGTTCTTGAAGGCCATATCTTAGCGCTCGGGTAGTCAACTCCAGCTTCCTTTGTACCCTCTCCACTGAATCATTGCCCTCTGCTTGGGTGACATGTAGCACAGTGCTGAGAAAGGCTTGCCTTTGTGCGTTGGCACATACATCGGCTGCTTCTTCCCTGGATTCGGCAAGCACTCTCTCGCACTCAGCCACTGCCAAGCGTTTCATCGACTACCTAATCCTTTCAAAGTTGTTCTTTTTCCACGCGTTGAATCTCTCATCCATCTTCCTCCTTCCCTCTTCCAGCTCACTTGCCAATGTGGTTACCACTTGTTGCTGTTCATTTGTTAAGGCCCAGAGTTGGTGCCTCTCCTTGGATTTTTGAGCTAGCTGTTCTTCGGCGATTTCTTTTGCTTGATTTGCAATGCTGAACATCTGTTTTGCCTCAACGATTAGTTCTGACTTGTGCTAGTTGCTTGTGGCTCTGGATATCCGCAAGGTGAAGTCTTTGTTGCGTGAAGGCCATGGCCATGAGGGCCTCTGTGTCTTCCTTGGCAACTTCCAATGCAACTTGTAGTCGTTGTGCCTCCTGTTGCTGCCCTTGTGCTTTTGCTGTGAGGGTTGCCGGCCTTTCCCGTGATAGGAACTCTATCTCTCTCTCTAGCCTGTCTTGTTCCTCGAGTTCATACCATAGTTTTGCGATGGTATTCTCCTACCACTCGCTCGGCTCGCCTTCTTGAGCTGCCAATTGTCCATACCCTTCTAGTCTAGCTGTTCTCTGTCCCAGGTCAGCATATTGCTGCACTAGCAACTTTAAGCTCTGCTGCTCGACCACCAGGTTTTTCTCTTCGTCCTCTAGCCTCTGTCTCAGGGGGCTCTCGTTATCCTGGGCTTCTTTCATTTTTGCCTCCAGTTGATCTTGCAGCGCTTTCACCTTCCTTTTTTGGTTGGCTCCTTGCCTTGAAACTTCGAGCCTCAAGGCTGCCAAAGTTTCCCTTTCCTTTTCCAGCTCCACTAGGGCCACCTTCTTTTCTTCCTTTGCTTTATCCAACTGTGCCAGGAGCTCAACTACATAAGCATCGTAGTCTGCACTAGGTGGCATGGAAGTAGGAGCTGTGGTGGTTGACGCTTCTAGCTTTTGCCATTTCGGATATTTCATGGACTCAACATCTGCAGTGGCGGGTCTTTTCGCTCCGGTATCTGGCACAATCTCAGCCTCTTTACTAACAAGCTTCTGCATCATGCTCATCAGTTGGGCTGTGTAGAGGGAGTGGGTTGCGGGGCTGTTGTGGTGTCGGTTGGCACCGGCACGAAGGAGGAAGGCAGGGGGTGCAGCAATGACTTGCCCTTGCCTATGATCACTGGGGCTGCTTCCGCGCTGCCACTTGCCTCGGCCTCATGGTGGGGACTCAAGGGGTTGATCTCTCCTCTTCCATGGGTTTCCTCAACAGATCTGGGAGTGGCCTCTACCAACTCAGTTAGTTCTTTCATCCTCAGCTCGTTGGCTTCCTCCTCCGCCCTTCTTTGCCTCTCCTCTTCTACCCTATTTGACTCTTCTCTAAATCTTTTGAGTTCTTCCTCTTCCTCCTTCCGTCGTTGCTCCTCCACCCTCCTTGACTCTCTTTAGGCCCTCTTCACCTCGGCCCGCTCTCTTTGCTTAGTCTCTCCTCCTT